>NC_056735.1:714900947-714903447 GCF_019279795.1 Protopterus annectens | reverse complement strand
AGTAGAAACAACACTGCTAATAATGAAAATCGCCTGTTTATAAGAGAAGTAGCAGAGGAGCTGACGCACCACAAGGTCATAATGATAGCATCACTAGTGGTGTGAGGCCTCCAGTAACTAACATTAATCGAAGGGATGGAGGTGTGGTCAGTGAGGGGGGTGCCCCTCAGGCCAACGCACATGATGGCTTATGTGAAGCACTGCTATCTCCTAAATCGGTCACGTCAGTGTATTTTACCCCAGCAGAGGATCGCAATGTACGGATATGGGTGATGAGACATCCAACGCCACTGGGACAGCGGTGAGACGTAAATACAACTGGATAAGTTGAAGACCACGACTCAACAGGATTTTCCAACAGCCCCTCCCCATAATGACAGGGAGGAAGAGGTCGTAGACCTGGACTACAACAGAGGGGCCAAGCCGCCGACACCAACATGGAGTTCTGGACTCACAACAATGCAGGAGGACTGAGTCGTTAGTTTGGAATATTTCCAATCATGTGTTGTCTGAAGTTGAAATGAGTGTCCTTAACAAGGATTATCGCTCGCTCCAAGTAGAAGGGCTGACATTAGTGAGATTTTACTAGCAATTAGATCGCTTGCTAGAATGTGAATCTCAAACTTATATTCAAGGACACGACCACTAAAGGTGAGCATGTTTTTAAATCTAAAAGTTTGATTAACCCTCGCTAACGCCTGAGCTTGATTTGTTTGTTAAAGCCGTGGAAAATGAGCTTTATGATAGCTTTAAGGGCACTGGGACTGACTCTGATGACAACTTGACTTTGCCAGAATTGAATGCTATTTCTGCCCTGAAGGATAACGATCGATATTGCACGTCCAGCAGATAAGGGTGGACTAATAGTTGTTCTGGACAGAGACTTTTATATTGACTCTATGAACAATATGCTCTCCACTGATGCTTATACTGAAGTAACTATGTTGGATGGAAAAGCATGTTCTATGATATGTGACATGTTACTTGAATGTAAGTCTTTAGGCCTTTTGACATCAGATCTGTATGATTATTTTAAGGTTGAACATCCTGTAATACCTTCCATAAATGGACTACCCAAGGTCCATAAGAATGCAAGTAATCCTCCTTTAGGCCTATTGTTGCAGGGGAAGGATGGATTACGCAACCCTTGTCCATTTACCTGGACAATAGGCTGAGGAACACACTTAATAGGTTTCAGCATGTCTTAAGGGACACTGGACATTTTTTAACTGACCTTTATAAGTTTGTCCAAGATTTTGGTAATGTGGAGACTCTTCTTATGGTAACTCTAGATGTAGTTTCCTTATTTACTTGCATACCTAACATTGATGGTATTGCCATGGTTAAAGATTTGTTGTGTGAAACTCTGTCGATCACTGATGTTGATTTTTGACTCTACTCCTTGAGACAGTACTTGACAACAATTTTTTCATCTTTTCAGACAGATTATATCGGCAATGTACTGGTGTGGCGATGGGCACCAGTTGTGCCAACACTACGTATGCCAATCTCATTGGCATCCTGGGAGAGAGGTCTTATTAGTTCATCCACAGGTCGCCTTCTATAGACGCTTTGTGGGCGACCTCTTTCTCCTATGGCAGGAACAGGTGCCGAATTGAGTTCCTTCCCTTGAACATGTTAATGGGTTGAATTGTTTCCTCAAATTTCACGATGGATTATTCGAACAAATCCATCGATTTTTTAGATGTCACTATAACCCGTGAAGGTAGTTTTACAATACCAATGTTTTTAGGAAGAAATGCCATAGAACATCATTTCTGCAAGCGGATAGCATGCATCATCCCAGAACTTTCGCTAATGTAGTTAAAGGACAAGGTCTGAGGATTTCTAGACTTTGTTCCAATGATGTTTCTTTTCATCAGGAACTAAGTAAATTGAGTAGTGATGTATGCAGGAGGGTTATGATCATACAGTAGTTGAGAAGGTTTGTAATGATGTGGTTAAGTTGAGGGATAGTAGGGTAAGCCCTACTATTCAGATCATGAGTATGTATATAAGATGAAGTCCTGTGACATTGGCAATACACACAGCGTATAGCCATACCGTATGTTAAGAATCTGGAGATAATTCAAAAGGCAATAACAAACAATTGGAATATTTTAACTGTGGACAAGGAAGTTTGTAAGATTGTAGGAATTGTCCACAATATGTTTTAATAACTCTAAGAGTCTAAAACAGCAGCTGTGTTTTCCTAATTTATCTACCATGAATGTGCTGAATAATTCAGTAATTGATCTAGGAACCAGAAGGTGTGGTTCTTGCCCTCAATGTTCTTATGTGGACCTGTCTAGATTCTTCAGGAATTCCAACGATGGTAAACTCTGGCAGATTAGGTGCCGGGCGGACTGTAATACTAGGAATCTTGTGTATGTAGCTACCTGCCAGAGATGTTTTATGTTTTATGTGGTAAGACCAATCGTTTCTGAGAGAACGGATTCGGGACCACTTGTATTGTTTCAACAGACAGGATAGTTGTAGT
>NC_056735.1:714848447-714895947 GCF_019279795.1 Protopterus annectens | reverse complement strand
AGTGATAAACAATTACTGTTTAACTCCTCTAAAACAAAAGCAATGCTTTTTGCAACTAGGCAAAAGCTGAATTCTATATCCAGACCTCTAAAAGTCCTTGATAATGTTAATACTACTATTGAAAATGTTACTTCATTCAAATAACTACAGATTTAGTTGGACCACTTTCTAAATTTCCAGCTCTACCTGGACTACACACACACAAAAAAAAATCAACTCTGAGCTAATAGGATTGCCACTTTTCTATCCGGACCCTGTGGAAATACTATAGGTAAAGATATCTTACTGGATCGGCTAGAATATTGCCTCCCTCTAATTACTGCAGCCTCTAAAAGAAATATATTCACCATTCAGTCCATCTCAAATGCCATATGCAGATTCCTCACTCTCTCCCCAAGAAAGGGACACCACTGCAAAACCATTAAAAGAGCTAATTGGCTACCTGTGAATCAATGCACTGACTTTTTACTTGCTTCTCAACTACTTAAACTTATCAAGAATGACACCCCCACTAGCCTCAAACATTCATAGATGCACCAACATTACAATTGTTGAAATCGCAACTATTCATATCCTTTCCTCTAAACCCCCAAACTAGGCTTCACTGCACACACCATGCTTTCTCAGTCCTAAACTGTGGGAAATCTCTCCCTTCTTTTCTGAAATATCATTCTTCTAACTCCACTTTCCAATCAGAAATAAAAGCACATTTCAAAACTGCAGGAAAATGCAACTGTTACCTCTGGTCATATAACTTAACCTCTTCCTACCCTTCTTCCTTCTACATATCTTGCAGCATGCTAATTCTAATTTTCAATCGGTCTGTAATGCATGTATATTTTGTCAGCCAATTTGCATTTAATGTCATTTACCGATTGCCTTTATATACTCAAACTAATTTGAACATTCACCTTGTACACAATATATATTTTTTTCATTTACTCTGTACATAACGTCGTGTATCTATTGTGTTTACCCCAACTTGAGATTGAACTATGTCCAATGGGATCAGTGCTCTTACCCGGTTAACAAACCTTTCCATCCATGCTCACTTTTCTTTTAACTAAACACAGTAGCTGCTCCACCAAACATTACATGCAACAAGTGGTTAAAAGAGCGGAGATAAATCCAATTATTCTCCTACATTTCGATTCTTATTAAAACTGAAAGTCTTTTGAGCGTGCATAGCCTGGCTTATTACACCTGTCAGGACACTATTATATAATACAGCAGTGTAATGTATTAATACGACACTAAATTACTTGGATGAGCACCTGAAAGAGTTATCAGTAACATCTGTTTCATTTCCATGTTATTTTTTTCTAGTACAATTTAAAAATGTGCTCCATACAAATGAATCACTGAAGCCAACAAGGGATGCAGCTGTATTTTTTTAACGCACATTACGTTTAGATGTGTATTCTTTACACTTGGTGCTGGACATTACACAAAGGTTTGAAAATAAAACTTCTTCCAGACTGAAAAACATACCATATTTGTATTAAAGGATTTGTGCAATATTATCAAGCAACATTATAGTGCAAATACATAACACAACCATTGCGTTACAAAACAAAGCAAAGTTAACTGCAAATCACACTCATATCATTACAATTATGTGTTCCAAAGAACATAATCAGTTTATTTGTACTACTGCTTTCAGACAACACATTACTTTTATAACACAATAAGTACATAACACATCTCCACGATGGCTCTTATTTATATTCTCTTGTTCACGGACCAAATCACAGGGAAGCCAGGGTAGCTGAGATAAAGGTTAAAGGACACGGCCCTTGTTTCAGTCCCAGTGGCCTTGGCGCCAAACCCCTCCCTCTTTCCAAACTGACTGTTAGAATATAAAGATAACGCTCGGCACCCGCACCAAAGTAATGACCGCGAGCCTCAGTCCGATTTCTTCACAAACTAGTATAGCCACTTGTCTGACCTTTTATCCATACCAAGCAGAAGCCCAAAATGCTGCTTTTATCGTATCTTTCAGTCATTATTTCCCTCTTTATTGTTTGATACAGCCTTCACCGTCTGTAGGTGATTGTTGGAAGCATGTACAAATGTCACGTCTTCTGAAACAAATCCCTAGTTCTGAAGCTATGATACCTTTGCATACAAGACTTTTAATATAATGATACACAGCCAAAGCCAAATACTGAGCATTCATATAAACGTAGCCCTCCCTACCTCTGTGAATGGAACTGGGAACCGGGGAGGTGGGTCACTGCTGTGAAAGCATGCCTGCTCAAAAGGGACACGTCTTCAGGTTTGCCAATATACACACAATAGCAATCCTGTCATTCCACTCCTTTGTTTCTAGTGATCGAAATTCAAATTTAGAGCCCTCTTTTCAGAGGAGTTATAGCAAACCTTACAGCTTCTTGCTCACCGTCTTCAAACTAGACAACAACCCTATTGTACTGTTACTCAGGCAGCCTTCATGTGAAGCTCCGCCCCATCCTCCATAGAGATTGTGGATTGGGAAGAGTGTCGCTGGCTAAGCCTGTGATAAAAGCAGCCGGCAGCTGCCAACAGTCTGTTAAGTTTCTCGTTGGAGCTATGAGTTAAATTAAAAATTTAGAAAGACGTCTTAGTCACCTATTGATAATTTACCACTAAGCATGCTTTGCTGTATCTGGTGTTGTTATTGTCTGAAATAAGGCACGTGTATGAACACGTACTGCAGGTTCTAACATACGTTTGTCTGTAAGTTTTGCTAGCTGCACAACAGTGTTGAATAAGAGAGGTGAAAATGTTTTTTATGTAATCTTATACGTGTTCATATGTACACAAATTTAATGTTTTCAAGAACGTGATGAATGATCAGATCGGGGGAAGATAATGCAAAACTGCACTGTAGTTGATTAAGAGTATAATTAGAGTATCTTCGTTTGTCGTGAATGTATGTTTTAAAATCTCGTGATGGGAGTGGGACGTGTAAATTATCTGTGAAGATTATGGAATAGTTTAGGGCGTTACGAATTTATGTTGTTATTTCATGTAGAAGAGAGAGAAATTGTTTCCCCCAAATGGTACATGCATTGAAAGCTCAAACGAGCAAGACAGATTTGTGGCGCTTTACGATTCTTGTTAAGTTTGGAATAAACTAAACTTTTGACATTATCAGTAACTTGCATTGATTGCAAATGCTCTCATTCTGAAAGTGAACGATTAAGCGTAACACCCCCTTTCCAGCTAGGGTTGCCACCTTTTCAAATGCCCAAAGTGGGACATTTTTTATACAAACGTCAGATTTTGCAAGGCAAAACATACCCATGGCCGGTACAAAGGACAGAACTTCACTTTTTTTGCCTAAATAAATGTTTATTCTGGTAGCATTTTAGTTGCTTATTCTGTTTCTTATAACATTTAGGCATTTCAGAAACAGAATAACAGTTTTATGCAACTATTACATTAAATATAGGAAATATGTTTGTCCTAATATTTCAGGACATTTGGCATTTTTCAATTTTTATGCAGGACATAACTGCCCAAAGAGGGACTGTCCCTCGCAAAGTGGGGCAGGTGGTAACCCTATTTCCAGCCAACAAACCTTCATCCATGTTCTTGAACATAGCCATACCAGACAATGATTGTATTCCAACTACCATATGATTTACCCCGACATGCAGTTAGGTAGATTGGACTCTAAATTAGCCGTAGGTGAGAGCATATGTGTGAGTGAGTGGTACGAATGAGCTACAGTGGCAAGACTAGCCACCCGCCGTGTAAACCTTGGCTCGGGATGTTCGTCACCGCTGCAGTGACACCCGAGCCCATATGCAAAAGGGGTTGATGATGGATGGATGTGTGAATATGAGAACACTATAACTTGTAATGATTCAACTTTACTTTGCATACGCCTGCACTTCACACGCTTGTCTCCTACAGTACGTCTGTGTGGAATTTGGATCATGCCCCTCAACTGTCCTCGATTTTGACTCAAGTCTTAGCTCTGTCCCTCCTAAAACTGGTGACATTTGTTGAAAAAGTGTTGACTTAAACTTAATAAATAATGACAATTACAGTTATAGAGTTACTTTACTTCACAAAATGTATATTAATTCACATTCTCTTATTCTGTTAATGTCTGAAGTTAATAGTACTAATATTTTAAACGTGTACTTGGTTATTTCTGGATTTGTCCCTGATTGCTTGAAAACTGTGTCTGGTGTAGAATTTCTTATGTTTGTTTACCAAATATTTTTGTGGACTAGGAGTGTCCAGTCTGGTTTAGAGCATTATAGATAAGCTCACCAGCTTAAATATAAACCCCTATGTCACTAGATGGATTGCAAACTGGCTCAAGGACAGAACCCACATGGTTAGAATTGCTGGAGCCATGTCGGACTCCAAACCAGTTACAAGTGGTGTCCCACAAGGCTCAGTCCTGGGACCTCTCTTGTTCGGTATATATTTCTCAGAGGTACAGGCCAACACGGAAGGACTGTAGCTGACCAAGTTCGTAGATGACTGCAAACTGGGCGCCATAATCGACTCTCCAGCCGACACAAGCATGCTCCAAAAGGGCCTCATAGAAACAGACAAGTGGTGCCAGAGCCATGGCCTCAAGCTAAATGCCCAAAAGTGTATTCATCCCCTTTGGCAAAAACAAAGTGTCCACAAATTACCACATAGGTGGTAATTCATTAAGTACAGAAGAAGTAATTAGGGACCTGGGGACCCAAGTTGAGAGCAATCTCTCATTTGACAACCATGTGGCCAAAGTGGTTAGAAAAACATTTTATATAGCCCACCTAATCATGAAGGGATTCACATCTAGATCAGGGGAGGTCATTGTGCCTCTTTACTCATCCCTCATCAGGCCCATAATTGAGTACAATGCCCCTTTTGGGATGTACCTTACCAGACACCTGCAGCAACTGGAAAGACCCCAAAAGTACCTCACCAAGAGGATCAAAGTGCTCAAACAGATGCCATATGCTGCCCGGTTAAAGAAACTCCAGCTCTACTCAGTAGCATACCGCCTGTTCAGAGGTGATCTGTGCCTGACGTATAAAGCCATGTCCAACCCGGAATTAATGGACATGCTGCACCTCAGAAAATCCAAATCCCATCGAAGCTACGCCGAGAGACTTGAACCTCAGCACTGAAATAAATAGGACATGCTGGAGGGACAGATTCATAACCCAAAGGCTCCCTTCACTCTGGAATAAAATCCCAGTCCAGGTTAGGCAAGAGTCCCTCAGTGACTCTCTTCAAGAGGAATCTTGATGAGTGGATGGGAGATCGTAGGTTTACCCCGGGTATCACTTCTGTGTCACTGTTAGACAGAGGCACAGTATACTAACCTCGAAAAAGGGCATAGCAAAATAAATTTAAAATGGGTGACGAAAGCCAAACACATTCTGGCTAGGCTTATAAATGCTCTAGGGCAGATAGCCTAGTATGAACCTATGGCTTAACCAATTTTTCAGTGGACTACTGGGGAGAAAAACCTCTACTGATTCAAAAATAAAGATTATATTATGTGTGTGTGTGTGTATTCTGTTTTACTTCTCTGACAGGTGACAACCGATTGCTGTTGGTGCCCATTATGAATCTTTTGGTTTTTGAAGTCCCTATTATATTTTGGTCCAGAAAAAAAGTATAATAATGATTTAAAGTCAAAATGCGCCTTATATGAAACTTGATATGCAGGGTCCTTACCCTTCTTCAGTTAAACAGCTACCACTTCTTGCTTCCAAGATGCTGGGACTTTCCACCTTCCTTTAAAGTACTGTTAAGCAAAATCTTTCAGATCTTAATTACTCCCTTCCCCTCTAACTTCCAACTTTCCATAGAAAATAGTGTCTGTCCCTAGAGAATTCGGCGATATTGTACTTGAGGGCCTCACCAAATGCGCAGTAGCAAGCCCTGCCCAAAACCCACCCCGTGAAATGTCATTAATGAATATGCATTCCCTCCGAACGTACAGCAAAATGTAAAAAGAAAACAATACTTTCACAAGGGGAGTCCTTACAAGTGCAATATTGCCAAAAATGATTACATCTGTGCTTATTCTGAATACAGTTATTTTATTAGCACACTGTGCTCCACGTTGTGACACCGAGGAGGAAGCTTGATCTCCCTCTCTTAAAACCCTGTTTTGAGCGGTTTTGCACGTTTTTGCGCATAGCGCAACATCGGGCAGCGCCGCCTAATTGGGTTTAAACTATTCCTGGCTCCACAAAGTCTGCTCTTCACTTTTTCCCTTAGAACTGCTCTATCTCTCAAATTAAACACCATATTCTCATTCTAAGGCCCCTCACTGGTCCAAATAAGTAATCTTACAAGTTAGCACTAAGAAACCATAAGCACTACTGTCAAAAGATTTTAATACTCTTAACATATACTGGAAGAATCGCGCACATAAAAATAAGCAAAACGGTTTATTTTACATGCATGGAGACATGCTACAAAGTACATGGTATGTCAGCAGTCTAATTTCTGTACACTTCACATGGTTTTTTATACCCTTCTCAGCACGTACACAGTAACTGGTTACCAGACAAGGAATTTCAGTCAAGGCTATAAATTCACATACTGGAGCCTTAGATGGTCAGAGGTCAGTCACAAGATAAGCTTGTGCCTGGACCAAGGTAACATCTGTGCATTCCTCTTTGGTCAGCAAATTCTTTACAAGAAAAACAGCTTATTTTAACTTGCTTCTTTGCTTGCAATGCAATTTCATATTTTAACCCTTACTATACATGATACAAAGATGTTGAACACAAAGATTCTTACTACATTTCCCCCCTTACAACACTTTGTATCACCAGTAATACATTTTATTCATACAGGTTTTCGCATGACTTGTGTTCTGTATATTCAGAATAATAAGCTTTAGTTGCATTGGCAGACAATACACTTGATATTATCATTCGGATGCAAGGAATGCAACAACAACCCAACAGTAGGAATATAATGGCACCAACACATATAGCAATTAAGACATGCATAAGTACTGTTCCCCAATTTCCAAACCAATTTTGGAAAAAGTCAGTTAATGGATTCTGTCCTGGTTTTGTAAGTTCAGGAACTTGTTGTAGGATCTCTAGATGACTGTCAATGTCATGTTCGTTATCTGGAATGAACGAACAACACTCGCAAGTACCTCCTTTCGCCGCTAGGGTGAAGTCGTGCGCCATACGATTCTGCAATACTACAGTCCTCATTGCAGTTAACTCATCCGTCATCGATTCTAGCGCAGGAAAAGTTGCATTGCTCAGAGTTTCTAACAGTTTTGACAGTTTTCTGAGCTCCCAAATGGATTTTACTGTCCCATACGGTGGAAGAATACCAGCCCAGGAAATAACATCATCGCCCAAGTCCATGTGTGATAGCCCCTTGCTGCTACTATGGGCCAAATTGTGGTGATAGATCCAGGATGCATCAACGTTACCTACAGGATTAACAGGTTTATTAACAGCACGTACATTTCGTATTTTACCTTGGGGAAGAGAAAATGTATGTCTTATAGC
This sequence comes from Protopterus annectens, assembly GCF_019279795.1. Taxonomy (NCBI): domain Eukaryota; kingdom Metazoa; phylum Chordata; order Ceratodontiformes; family Protopteridae; genus Protopterus; species Protopterus annectens. The sequence continues at coordinate 714,888,451 of NC_056735.1, read as the reverse complement.
TGGTGCTAAATAACCCAAAAAGCAACTGCCTGACCAATTCCTTGGTAACCATTTGTATGCTTTTCTACCACAGATAATATAACAATCATTTACTTTAAGTGTAATATTGACTGGAACAGAGTGATTTCCTTTATCTTGCAGCCCTTTAAACAAAAGATCATACACAGATAAAAATTTTTCAAAGAAACTTGTGTCATTAACAAGCCCTGTACTATTAACAAGTACTCTTATAGGCTTGAAACTCGTTGCACAGTGCCCATCTATTGTACAGTTATGAATTATTGTTACATTACACTGACTCCATCCAACCTTAATCTTGCCTAATCTTTGAAAACATACAGTTCCATTCTGGCGACCCATGAGGGGTAATGCTATTTTGTCCTTTAAGGCTACATTTGAAGTTTCAAATAGTAAATTAGTCCATGTATCATTTGCCCCCAAAGGGACTGTACCTAACATTAGACCACCATGTACAGTAGGGATAGCTGTGCATATCCAACAATTTGAAACATTAAAAGATAGAGCATATGCATCATCTCTCTTTACTTGGCTAGTCTTGTTTGAAAATAAAAACGACCAAAACAGAAAAGTAACAATCACACTTATTAACAACAAAATTATTTTGGAATGCTTTTGTGGGAAGGGCTGCTCCCTTCCGGTATTTTTCTGCATTGCTACAATAGTCAGATACTCATACAAAACAAGATTACTACTAATCAGTGTTCCTCAGGGGAACTCAAGTTTTTGTCCAGTTCAAAGTGTTTTACCAGTTTACAGTGTGTCAGATGGATCCATGATGTTCATTCTTTGATTCGGATTGCTGTAGGTGTTGCGATCAAAACCTGGTATGGACCTTCCCACTTAGGCGAGGCCCAGGTTTTCCTCTTGACAATTTTAATCCAAACCCAGTTCCCGGGTTTCACTTCCAGGTTCCTGTTGTTCTTCTGATCTGAAAATCAATCATTCATTAAAGAGGTGTTAGTCCTGGTCAGCAATTTCCTCATGTAATCTGCTATCTCTTCACCCCCCTCACGTTCCGCAGGCAAAAGATTTTGCCACTGCGGGACATAATAAGGTCTCCCGTATAATAGTTCAAATGGTGTGACCCCTTTTCAGGTGGGAGTGGTACACATGGACAGGAGTGCCAGAGGTAAGCAGTTTATCCAAGACTGATGTGTCTCGGCCATGAGTTTACGTAACTTGCCTTTGAGAATGCCATTATGGCATTCAACCAACCCTGCTGACTGTGGGTGGTAGGCACAATGGTGTTTTAACTCGATCTGAAAAACGGCGGCCAGCTTTTGAATAACTTGGTTTACGAAATGTGTGCCATTATCAGAATAGATGCGTGTAGGTAGCCCAAAATGAGGGATAATGTTATTTGTAAGGGCCTTGGCTACCGACAGTGCATCTGCGTGCTACCGGAAAAGCTTCAACCCATTTTGTAAAAGCGTCAATAATGACTAACACAAATCGCTTCTGTTGAACAGGAGTTAGTTCAATAAAATCCATGCAGATTGTGTGAAATGGATACGGAGGCAGCGGAAAAGCTGCTGGGGTGATCCGCACCCCACCACCATGGTATCGTGCACAAAGCAGGCACGATAAACAAAATCGTTTAGCATATGCTATAAAGCCCTTGGTCCAGAAAATTTGCTGGATCATTTGAACCATAGCAGCAGGGCCCAGATGAGATGGGCCATGCGTCACTAATGAGGCATACCTAAAAAGGTTTGTTGGCAAGATATACTTATCATTTGGACCTACAAAAACTCCCTGCTTTTGAATAGCCCCATATTTAATCCATCGCTGTTTTTCCTGAGCTGTACTAAGTTCCTGCATTACCTGTAAAGTTTGTAGATCAAATTTATCTGTAGGGTGAAGTTCCTTCTGTGTGGTCTCGAGTGCAAAGGTAGAGGTTAAGGCTACACTTTTTGCAGTTTTGTCAGCCAGTGCATTTCCAAGTGATACTGGATCCTTGGCATTCGTGTGCGCTGCGCAGTTACAGATGGCCAGTCCCCTGGCAGTTGGACAGGTTGTAAGAGGCTAAGGATTAAATCCTTGTGGGTTATTTCCTTTCCTGAGGCCGTAACCATTCCCCTATTTTTCCATTGCTGTGCAAAGACATGGACCGTGGAAAAAGCATACTGACTATCTGTGTAGATAGTAACTGCCTTATCCTTGGAGATGGTGCATGCTCTGGACAAAGCAATCAATTTGGCCACTTGTGCGGACAGGTTCCTTGGGAGGGGTTTTGCCTCTAGTACCGTAGTCTCAGTTGTGACTGCATAACCCAGTTGTGTAATGCCTGCCTCATTTTTACATGCTGACCCATCTACAAACAGGGTCCAATCTGAATTTGCCAAAGGTTGGTCCTTAAGGTCTGGTCTTGGTAAGACATTAGAGTGTATTAAATCTAAACACACGTGAGGGGCACCATCGTCAGCTGTAGGTAACAGCGTGGCTGGATTAAGAGTGGTGCATCGCTCAATGGTCATGTGTGGTTGTGATAGTAACATTGTCATGCAGGATAAGTGTCTGCTAGGAGAGAGAAAGGTAACTTTATCCTGTAGTAGTATTACCGCGACGGAGTGCGGTACTCGTAAGGTAAGGTCATGAAACAAAACTAGGGTCGCAGACGCTTGCACAGCCTGTGCGGCTGCGACTACTGCCTGTACACAGTGTGGCAAAGATCGTGCCACTGTGTCCAATTTACTGGAATAAAAAGCTAATGGTCTCAACTTATTTCCATGGGTTTGCAACGGAACCTGATGTCATAAAGCCCTGCTTACAATCTACTGTCTGAACAAAGGGTTTTGTATAGTCAGGGAAGCTAAGTGTTGCAGATCCTGCTATCAACTGTTTTACCCTAGTAAATGCCTGTATTGCCTTATCCGTCCATTGCAGCGCGTCATGTGCTGCCATGGGAAGTGCGAAAATAAGTTCTGAAAGTGGACTTACTTCTTCTGAATAGTTGGGAATCCAACTACGACAAAAATTTGTTATTCCTAAAAATGACATCATTTCTTTTTTTGTGTTGGGCATTGGTGCCTGTAAAATGGCTGCTTTTCTACAGTTATCTAGTTGTCTACCAGCAATTGAAATGGTATAGCCTAGATACCGTACTTCAGTTCTACAAAATTGTAATTTAGATTTATTTACCTTATGTCCCTCTTCCGTCAAAAAATGCAATAACCAAATAGTTTCGGACTCACAGACAGCCTCCGTGGATGCAGCCAGTAAGATGTCGTCCACATACAATAGTAGACGACAGCCATGCTCTGGTTGAAACTGTGCCAGGTTTGTCGACATTTCTTGCGAAAAGATTGTAGGGCTTTCACAATATCCCTGCGGCAGTCGTGTGTATGTGTACCGCTTGCTCATAAACATAAAGGCGAACCAAAACCTACTATCTTCCTGTAGGGGAATAGAAAAGAATGCGTTACTAATGTCAATAACAGAAAAATACTTATCCGTGGGAAGGATATCATTTAACAAAACAGATGGATCTGGGACCATAGGAGCCCTTGGCACTACAGCAGCATTTACAGCCTGCAGATCCTGTACCATTCTCCATGTCCCGTCCGGTTTCCTTACTGGGAACAAGGGTGTGTTACATGGTGAATCTGTACATGGAATTAAAACCCCAGCTCTCAGTAGAGCCATGATCACTGGTAGAATGCCTTCTTCTGCCTTTTTACTTAATGGATACTGACGCTTATGAGGTCTAAAATCGGATTTTGGAGTTATTTTAACCTGTCCTGCTGTTTTCATTAGCCCAATGTCGTGCTGTCCTAGGGACCATAAGGATTTTGGTACTGACTGTAGTTTCAATTCTTCTTGTGGGGTCAGAAAGCATAGTCAGGATGGCATGCCTCCTGTCGGTGTTAACCGATCTTCTCGAAGATGTACCGTTGGTCTGACCTGGGTCACCCAATTTAACTTCTGTACCTGAACCCCCTTACCTGCCAGCTGTCCCGGTGTCATCTTTGACCAATCGGTAACCTTTTTCCCAACTATATACCATGCCGTTTGTTCTTCCCTAGTCACAGATACATGTGGGATTGAGGCATTTTGAAAAAGCTGTTGCATGTCTCTTGTGAGACTACAAGTAACTGCGGAGTTCCCTGTCCTGTCCCAATAAAGATTTTGTAATAGGATCCTGGTCACCTTGTGTTTAAAAAATTGTTCCTCATACTTGGGATCAGGTCCCACACTTTTCCTGTAATACATTGTACAGTGTAGTTGATTGGCAGCCTCTGGTAACTGAATAGCCATACTATATTTGCTCAAAGCTAGGTTAGTTAACTCATTGGCCATGCTTTGTGGTCCTGTTTCAATAAGATCATTACTATACCAGTAATGTAAATCCCCTTGCCCTACCTGCAACATTTCATCCTGGATTTTCATACGCTTAGCCAAGATTCCTGATGCAGTTGGTACTGCTGCTATGCTAAAAACATGCATCAAATCCCTTCCTAATAAGTTAACAGGGCAAATTTTGGAGATAATGACTAGAAACCTGATAGTTTGGTTAGTTTTAGGGTCCGTGAACCATAAAGGTTTAGACAAATGTTCCTTATAAATGCGTCCGTCGGCCGCTTTGACTAATACATAGTCATCAGTAGTCACATTGGACGGCACTGCAGTGTGTTTCAATAAGGTCCTAGAAACCCCTGAGTCACATAGAAATTCTACGTCCCTCCCTTCAACCTGTAATATGATTACTGGTTGCACTTCTAACTGCATAGTCGTAGCTAGAGCTGTCAGGCTAACAACCTGATATTCACCTTTTTCTGAAAAATCAGTTATCTCATGTTCCCATCCTGCACATTCCCTTTTACCTTCTTTATTCACATCCTCAGAATCATCCTCATTCTGTATTACTGACTCTTGCCAGTCGACCTCAGCACCTGGGTCCGGTTCGTCCGTGTTGCCATCATATAGTCATGCTGAACTATGATCTGGAGCAGCAGCGGATTTCCTCGGGATTCCGGCAATCTCTTGCGAAATGCCCCTTCTTACTGCATTTAAAACATTTCCCCCTCTTTTGTCTGCCTTCGTAATCTTCAAAATGTCCTACATTCCCTCTCCCTCTGCCTCTACCCCGTCCCCTTCCTCTACCTCTGTTGGACGGAGCTTACATTAAAATAAGTGTTCCATCCACGCTCACCATAAAGGTTTGAGCCTGTTTTCTTTTCTTTTCCTCAAGATATTTTTCTGCATGTAAGGGGATATGAGTCTGTGGACAGGGTATGTACTTTAGCTTCTTTTTGTTTTTACTCTGATTTGTCTATACTACGGTTACATAGTTCCAGAGTCTCCTCTGCTTGTTTTTGCAAAACTACTGAGGGTATTTTTCCCTGCTTCTCTGCCTCCTGTAAAACTACGGAGGACACCTTTTCTTGATTTTCTGCTTCTTTTTCCTGATACTGGGGTGGACCGACCATTTCTTTAGGGACTTCTGGATACAAGGGTGGGGCTGTCAGTTTACGACAGGCAACAGATGTCTTGTCATCTTCTTTATGGACAAAAAATGCACCTTTTGCACTCGAGCCACCACTTTCCTTATTCGAAAATTGTTCCCTATGTCTCTTATTAGCTTCTTTTAACCATTTCTGTGCTTGAGGGAATCCCACCTTTACTGGATTTTTAACCTTGCCTCCTGCGTCCCTACGCAGATCTCTCACCAAATTTTGACATTCTGATCTATTTAAGTTACCACTAAATCCATAATTTGTCTTTCATTTTTTTATGTATTTTAAGTTTTTTTTTTTTTTTTCTTGGATGTAATTTAAACATATATTCCTCATCTTCAGACCTTTTATTTAAGCAGCCCTTACTAGCACAACAACTGCTTCCTATTCCCATTTTTCTTATTTAAAAGAAAAACTGTTTCCCATTTTTCTTATTTAAAAGAAAAACTGTTTCCTTTTCCTGAGATCTCTACCAGTCTTTTGTAAAATGTAAACAAAAGAAATTCCTTTATGACTAGTCCCTTAAAAAAAAGTACTTTTATAAATGTAAAAGCTTACCTTACTGCGGATCTTCCGCTCGTTAAATCACCGTCCCACGGATCGAATCTAAGAGTGACTGGCCTCTACTTACGACTTCTTTGTCGGAGGTCTTTCTGTTCAAGGGAGCCCGAGATTCGTTCTCCCCTCCTGTACAGGTTTTTCAGTCCCTCTTATGCGATTCGTACCGTGAAGAGGTGGCCCCACGTTCTTGGGCGCCAGAAATTTCAAAAGATTTTAATACTCTTAACATATACTGGAAGAATCGCGCAGATAAAAATAAGCAAAAAGGTTTATTTTACATGCATGGAGACATGCTACAAAGTACATGGTATGTCAGCAGTCTAATTTCTGTACACTTCACATGGGTTTTTATACCCTTCTCAGCACGTAAACAGTAACTGGTTACCAGACAAGGAATTTCAGTCAAGGCTATAAATTCACATACTGGAGCCTTAGATGGTCAGAGGTCAGTCACAAGATAAGCTTGTGCCTGGACCAAGGTAACATCTGTGCATTCCTCTTTGGTCAGCAAATTCTTTACAAGAAAAACAGCTTATTTTAACTTGCTTCTTTGCTTGCAATGCAATTTCACATTTTAACCCTTACTATACATGATACAAAGATGTTGAACACAAAGATTCTTACTACAACTACTTACTCTTATACTCTCTACGATTACCTTGTCCCCTATTGGTCCGTTTTAATTCAGTTCCCTATATTACTCTAGCATGTCCAAAGGTCAGTCAATGGTTTCCTCTCCAGTCCAGCTGGTGAATCTGGGAATTTTGAGGCAATGTTACAACTGTCTCATGTACACGGACAACCCTCTCCTCCTCCAAACAGGTTCAAATATATGTGAGAGATGCAACCATATAGCCAAACTGGAGGCTGAGCTCTCTCATCTCAAAACTGGTGTAACCAGCCAGGAGGAGAAGGTGACCTCACACAACACAATTCCAGTATCACATAGTCCCACCACAACAGCGAACCAAACATATAAAAACACAAAAACATACTCGGAGGCTCTAAATAAAAATCTACCTAAGCAACAGAGACCTCCAAAGCAGACATCCAAGCAAACGCTACCCCAAAACAAAACACGTACAACACATAGCACACAAAGACAGTGTGCCAAGCAGTCACAGCCCTTAAGGCTGAATAACACACCTGATACCCTTGTAATAGGTGACTGTATTGTCAGACACACTGACGTCCTGCTCACCAGGCTGAATAAAGAGAAGGTCACATTGAGCTGCCTGTCGGGCGCTAGGATCCACCACATAACGCAAGCACTCAGGTCACTCCAAAGCAAATACAAATATGACTCAGTCATTGTACATGCTGGCGTGAATGACCTGAGACGTACCTCCCTTGACTACATGAAAAGAGACATAGAGGAGCTCTCTGATCATGTAGCCCAGGCAGGTATGACCCTGACCTTGAGCAGCATCTTACCCTCACCTAGAATGATGCCACAGTATTAAGACAAAATGATCGATTTTAACAATTGGCTAAAATTTTGGTGTCATTCAAAGGGGATCCAGTGTCTGTCAGCCTGGGATGACATGCTTGACAAGCCACTTTGCTTCACTAGGGACGGCTTGCACCTGTCACCCCTGGGCTTTCAGATATTGGCAAAGGCTCTTGCCACCCCCATAGTGCCTTTTTTAGGCAAGGCTCAAAATTCAAACCCACCTCCATAGACAGCACAAGGAACAAGAAACTAAGGGTAATGCTGCTAAACGCCAGAAGTCTTAACCTCAAGATGCATGCACTCGAAGCTCTCCTCAGTATGGAGAACATCGATATCTGTGCAGTGACAGAAACCTGGTTCAAGGCTCCAGAGAGCACCCCAGCACTACCATGTTATACCTCATATCATGCTTTTCGGCCCCAAAACCCGGACCGAACCACAAAAGGAGGGGGAGTTTCCATATTTATCAAGGATATCCATACCTCCAGGTTAGTGGCAGTGCACGAAGTATCAGAGACCATCCATGTGCAACTGACAGTGGGCAAGACTGCTTTTCAGTTTATAGCATCCCACAGACCACCCTCTCAAAGTCAGGAATCCCACTCGGCTTTCCTGAAAACATTGGAGAACACTAAGATCTCTCCAAACACCATTATATTGGGCGACTTCAACTACCCAAACATAGACTGGGAGCATTACTTAAGCCCCAGCACCTTAGCCCAAAGGTTCCTGGAATTTATAAACTCAAATGCTATGGAACAACTAGTCACCACTCCCACAAGAGGGGAAAACATACTAGACCTGATCATTACCAACATGGGGACTCTATGCTCCATACCAGAAGTATATCCCTCATTGGTAAGATCAGACCATAAATTAATTTCACTGGATATCCACATCCCGACCCCACCCCCAGCCCAGAAAACAACAGTGAAAAACTTCTCAAAAGCGAACTTCACACTTCTGAAAACTGAAGTGGAATCCTTCAAGGCCCCAGGGCCAGTGGAAACTACGGCCCAAACTGCAGAATCCTATATAAATGCATTCTAAGGACATCTCCAGGAATGCATGGATCATGCTATCCCAAACAAAATCAAGACCCAATCATCCAAAGGCAGGCGTCCAGTCTGGTGGACCCCAGCCATAAATAAACTGTACAACAGAAGGAGGAAGCTGCTACATGATAGAGCAAAATCCCTAAAAGGGAAGGCATCTTTGATCAGTACTAGCAAAAAATTACGATCCCTCATAAAATCCTCCAAGGCCAGCTTCGAGAGAAAAATTGCACAGGGCACTAAAGACAATCATAAGGCTTTTTTCAGTTATGTTAGGAACCTGGGATGCAACTCCCAGACTTGTTCTGAGTTGTTTCTAAATGACAAAAAATACACTGAACCCACAGACATCGCCAATATCCTGGCAGACAGGTTCAGTGCAAACTTCTCCCCCCCTCCCCCCCAAAAGAGCAAGTATCTATCCCGGCAGAGTGCAGCCTCCCAAACATCTCTGATGCTCAGGTGAAGGCCGCCCTCTCCAAAGCAAAAAACACTGCTTCCATGGGACCAGATGGCGTCCCGGGTTGCGTCCTACATGAACTCCAAGAAGAACTAATCCCTCAAGTAAAACTGCTGTACAATCTCAGCCTCACTACAGGATATGTGCCCAAAGAATGGCATACAGCAACAGTGGTCCCACTCCACAAAGGTGGCACCTCTGCTGACCCTGGAAACTATCGCCCCATAAGCCTGACTAGCCTAGTATGCAAGGCTATGGAGAGGATCATCATGGAACTCATAAACAAAGACATTGGGGACCCACAGACACTAGATTGTACCCAATTTGGCTTCGTCAAGGGCAGATCCTGCCTTTTGAACATGGTCGACTTCTTCGAAACAGTCACCAAGGCCATAGATGAAGGGAAGGTAGTCCACACAGCCTATCTGGACCTCGCAAAGGCATTTGACACAATACCCCACTCGGGCATCATAGATAAGCTATCCAGCCTAAATATAAACCCCTATGTCACAAGATGGGTCGCAAACTGGCTCAAAGAACCCACAGAGTCAGAGTTGCTGGAGCCATGTCAGACGCGAAACCGGTCAAAAGTGGCGTCCCACAAGGTTCTGTCCTGGGACCTCTCTTGTTCGGTATTTACTTTTCTGAGGTACAGGCCAACGTGGGAGGACTATGGCTCACCAAGTTCGCAGATGACTGCAAACTGGGCGCCATAATCGACTCTTCAGCTGACACAAACATCCTTCAAAAAGGTCTTGCAGAGACGGATAACTGGTGCCAGAGCCATTGTCTAAAGCTAAATGCCAAAAAGTGTATAGTCATACCCTTTGGCAAAAACAATGTGCCCACAAATTACCACATAGGTGGTAACCCATTAAGTACAGAGAAAGTAATTAGGGATCTGGGGACCCAAGTTGATAGCAATCTCTCCTTTGACAACCACATTGCCAAAGTGGTTAGAAAGACCTTCTACATAGCCCACCTCATCATGAAGGGATTCACATCTAGATCAAGAGAGGTAATCGTGCCCCTTTATTCATCCCTCATCAGGCCCATCATAGAATACAATGCCCCCTTTGGGATGTACCTTACCCGACACCTGCAGCGATTAGAAAGACCCCAAAAGTACCTCACCAGGAGGATCAAGGGACTCAAACAGATGCCATATGCTGCTCGGTTAAAAAAACTCCAGCTCTACTCAGTTGCATACCACCTACTTCAAGGCGATCTTTGCCTGACATATAAAGCTATGTCCAACCCAGAATTAATGGACATGCTCCACCTCAGTAAATCTAAATCCCTTAGAGCCACGCGCTCAAGGGACTTGAACCTCAGCACAGAAATAAATAGAACATGCTGGAGGGACAGATTCATAACCCAGAGGCTCCCTTCGCTCTGGAATAGAATTCCAATTCATGTTAGGCAGAGCACCTCACTGACTCTCTTCAAGAAGAATCTTAATGAGTGGATTGGGGATCGTAGGTTTGTCCCAGGGATTACTTCCGTGTCACTATTAGACAGAGGCACAGTAAACTAAACTTTAAAAAGGGCACAGTATACTCAAATCAAGGGGTGGCGTAAGCCAAACACAATCGGGCTAGGCTTATAAATGCCCCAGGGCAGATAGCCTAGTATGAACCTAGGAGCCTAAGACTGTGGTACTTTCTTTCTATGCTCTTATGTCCACTTCTTTTATTACTGGTTATTTCAGCTTCCACACACACACACACACACACACACACACACACACACACACACACACACACACACACACACACATTCGTACCTACTTTTTTTTTTTTTGAGACTGGACCAGAACATATATATAAAGGTAAATGTAATAGATAAGACTTTTGAAAACGTAGCATGAAGTCTGGCTTATTTATAATAGCGATTAATACAGCTATACTTGTAAAAGCCGCCGAGTATTGATGTTTTATAAAACTTCCTGAATTAGTTCTGTTTGACTCAACGCACAGTGAAACCATTGTTTTGAGAATAGGACCGTCACAGGCCAATTTTTCATAATTTACCGACTATTGCACAGCCCGAGTCCACCGCATCTGTCACTCAATTTGCGGCATGCCCACTTCTGCGCAAAACGAAGTGGGTTAGGCCCTCAAGTACAGTATCACCGAGCATTCATTGTTGAGATTGATTATGCATTACTGTTAATATTTTATCTCTCCTTAATTAGCTATTAATTGTTAAGCCTCGTCTGCTTCTAACCTTGGAATAATTACGTTTTCCATAAATATTTCCATTGGTACATCTTCTTGGTTTCCACATTAATCTGCTTTATACAAATTTTCATAAACATATGAAATATCTCTGTAGGATCTCTGGTTATTGTTCTTGTTACAGGCTCCCCAAGTTTGGCAACAACCCTTTCTATTTTCTAAAACATAGCTGAGACCAGTCTTAGTAAAGTTGTAGTCGTATCTGTGGAAAAAGCTGCTCCTGACAAAGCAGTGGTAGAAGGAAAAAGTATTAAAAACTGGAGACATCAGAGTTTTTGTGAAAAATGATTATTCACTGCACAACACATAGAAGAGAAAAGCAAGTTTATCCCAGCAGTCTGGTGATGTTGAGAAGCAGGTGTGAGTTTCAAATTGCTGTAGCCATGCATTTTCAGAATAGTTTTTTTTCTGGAAGATCAAAGATATTTTTTGGGTGCAGAACAGGCTATGGAGAAAAAAAAAACATTTAGCCAACAAAGACTGAGCCAGTAAGGCAGAAATCACCACACAGGAGGTGGTACAAGACAGGGTAAAAAAAGAGGCTTTTTAGACTCTCTCATAAACGTAGTTTTTTTTCAGTTTGAAAACATTATCTTTCTAGTTGGGCAAGGTGTTTGGAGTAGTACATTATATTCTGTGATTGGCATGATGAGGAAATGATGGAGGGAGAATTTGTCATTGTTACACCTGGAGTTTATATCCTTGATAAGTAATTGGGCAAGGTAGAAAGATTTCTTGTGTTTAACTGATATATGATGATTGAAGGATAGTTTATTGTTCCTGAAGGTATTTAGATGTCTAATGACTGAGCTGATCGTAAGTGGGGTCCCGTTTATGTGGTAATCAGTAGGATAGACTTGTTTCTTAATGGGATCCACACTACATTTTCTGGCATTCTGCTTAAGAACATTATTAGTACACCAAGTGTTGGCTGTACCAGGCCCATCTTGGAGGATCTTAGTGTCCATGGTCCTGAACTACCAAATCAATTTTCAGGGGCATGCCATCAATGTGATAGTTACAGGGGACATCATGTTTGTGGAAGGAAACTGTTATACTTTTTTTGACATTTTGTTTTAAGCCATAATTATGACACCAGCTGTTTGGAAAAAAAAGCCCTCTTGAAAGATCTTTGTGTCCCTTTGAGAGTTTATGATGACACAGATTTTACAGTAGTCTGGAGACTTTGTCAACCATAAACACTTTACATTAGTTTTGACAACTGAGAAGTAAATGCCTAAGAGGAGTGGCCCAAGCACTGAACCCTGGCATATAACACTAGTGATAGCTCTTTTGGAGGAGGTAGACTGACCTACCCTAATTTCCTGAGTTCTGTTTGCAAGCCAGTTTGCTAACCAATGAGTTGCATAGGACTTTAACATTTAGCTCTGAGAGTTTATCAGCCATCCCTGAGTATTGGATGGTATTGAATGTCTGTGGAAGGTCTAAATATGTAAGGTGTACCAACTTTCCCTCATCCATTGCTTCAGTAACCTTTTCAAAGAAATTAACCAGGTTAAACAAACATCATCTGGCCTTGACAAAACTGAACTGGGTTGAGTCAAGATTGTGTAGGTTATCTATGTTCTTATTTATTATTTCCATGTTTATCCACTCCATAGCCATAGGAGACTGGTCAAACTTATGGGTCTGTAATTCACCAAGTCTGTTGACGGCACACCTTTGTGCAAGGGATGACTTGCCATCCTCCATTCATTCAGCACAAAGTCTGTTTTCAGGTTGATATGGAGTAGCATTTGTAGGGGGTTTGGCAGGCCCTGTTTCAGGCTGACCAATAGGCAGACTGGTATGTTATTTGGCCCAATAGAAGCAGTGTTATTGGCCTTGGAAAGGGCTGTGAGGACTTGTTCTTGTGAGATTTGAGGGGGATGTAGATGCGGGTATGTGATCTGGGAATGTAGGGAGGATGGGGGGGTGACGTTAGTGCTAAATTTATTTGCTTGTAGACTGGATATGTCCTCAGGGTCTGAGTATGTGATATCATTTACAATTAGCTCTATACAGTGCTGGGCATTGTTTCTGAGGTTTCTACACAGATAGAAAATGCTTTATGGTTGTTTTTTGTCTGAGTGGCTATTGTTACCTCATATCTAGTTTTGGTTGATTTGAACAGGGACAGGAGTTCCTGGTTAAGTGTTATACATTTTTGTCACCTTGAAAGTTACAATTACTATTGCATGCAGTGAGTTTTCCTTTTAAGGAAGAGCCTGTTTATAGTTGGGTTCCTCAATAGGGATTTATTGTTAAACTTGGCATTGAATTTACTTCAAAGGAGGACAGATGCATCTATGCAGCTGTTCACATACACATTGAATTTGGTGCAGAGCATTTCGCATAAGTAGTGTGGTCATCAGATTGGAGGGGATATTGAGTCTTGCCAGGTCATTACTCTGTTTTAGTAGATTCAAGTTTGCATAATCTCTGAATACTGATATATTTGAAGAAGCTTCTGGCTTCAATCTTATGGGGAACATGATTGATTTATGGTTCTATTTGACTAGGAAGGAAGTTACAACTGGTGAGGAACAGAGCTGTTCCATATTGGTAAGGATCAAGTCCATGATTTTATGTCCTCTTGTTGGGTGCAGACTAACTGGTCACGAGAGTTTGTATTTATGAAGTACAGAAATTTCTGGGCATACATGTTAAAGGATGTATAAGCCTTCCAGTCAACAGAAAGGTAGATGAAGTCTCTTAGGAGAAAGGTGTTTTGTCTACTGCATAGGGACTCTTTGCTAGTCAGGTAGGAGGTATGGACCAAGGGGACGTGGGGGGGGGGGTCATGATAAGGGGTTTTGTTAATGGTAATTTGGATGTGGAGGAGTTCCAGGTCATTACCCTGTTTCACAAGCCTGGATGTGAGATTTTGCTTCATGAATATAGAAACATCGCTATCTTCATCTAATGTGGGACTGAACGTGATAGGTGTTAAAACCCTGCACAGATGACATGCTCTCATTGTTCCTGAACCACATTTCCATGATGATGCATATATCAGTACATTCCAGGGTAAGTAATGTTTGTAGTTTTAGTTGAAGCTCCTAGCTTTCACCAACAATACCTTTATTTTATCCTGATTCTGTTTTATTAAGTTGGAAGCTTTTGATGACTGATAAAGCCTAAAAGGGATTATATGGGTGATAAAGTTTTAGCCATTGTACAAAAGCATGGGGAGAAGATAGGTGCAGGCCATCCCTAACAAAACAGTTAGGACTGTCTACCATCTCTTCCCAGGCTACTATACGTTGGACACCCCCCCTTGAATGACACCAGAAGCTAAGCCAATTGCTGAAGTCAGTAGTCTTTTGTCTGTATAGCAGTGTCATTCTGTGTGATGGTAAAATGTTTCTTTAAACTAGGTTCATACCTGATTTGTCAGATATTCCAAGAGTTCCATCATGTCTCTCTTCATAGAGTCCAAGGAGGTATGTCTCCAGTCATTTACTCCCACATGTAGTATGACTGTATTATAGGTGCACATGTGGTACTATTACTTGAGCACATGTATGATGTGGAGAATCCTGGCAGTCAGTAGGCAACTAACCATAGCATTTTTGTTATTCAGTATGACTTAGGAGCAATTTCAGAATATTGTAGAGTTGTAGGATACTGGTTTTAAGGCAGAAGATGACAATCTGGTGGTCAGAGTTGATCAAGGAGAGAAGCAATGGCATTGGAAGGAGTGCAGGCAGAGGCAACTTTTTTAAGAATGAGGTCAAGTATATTATCATCTCTCATGGCTGCATGGACTGTTTGATCTAGTGAGGCATAGAACCATGTATACATATATATATATATATATGTGTGTGTGTGTGTGTGTGTGTGTGTGTGTATATAAATATATATATATATATATATATATATATATATATATATATATATATGTATATATATATATATATATATATATATATATATATATATATATATATATATATATATATATATATACACATACACACACGTATGTATACATATCTATATCTATCTATCTATATATAGATGGTTCCATGTCATTTGACTGAAAAAACAAAATGTTGAAACACAATATGTTGAAAATGGGAAATCTTGAAAATATAATTTGCCATTTCGTCACTGCTGTGTGATCCCAGAGTTGGAATATATAATTAGCAGGGATTGCCCCTATCCAAAAACAAGTTCAAAGGGAAAAAAAAACAATTGTTTGATAATCTCTCTTTTCCTGTATTTTTGGTCTTTTTTGGCATTTTATTTCAAAAGGGAGCTTTATTACAATCACAGAACCACTGCGTATATGTATTAATTGTTGTATAGCATTTCCAGTTAACGTAGAAGTAAAAAAACGTCACTCAGGATTAGCTTATTGGGATTAAACAGTATTGAATTCCATTTATCAAGTCTGTTATCATGGTAAATAGAGGGCACTGAGAGGGGATTTATGGTTAGCAATAATGTGGGAATTGACTTTATTTAGTATGTTTTAGAATGTGCAGGATATCCATACTGGTGTCATGAGGCAATTGTGAGGTAACAGAAGAGAGGTTAAATATGGATACTCCCACACATTCCCCTAGATTAGCTTCAACAAGGGAGAGTTGTAGTACTCTGGTGTGGAGAGAGTGCTGTCAGAACACTGAAAGCAAGTTTCAGTAACTACACATACATTTTTGAGTTGGAGTTTTTGGAAGGCTTCCAGATCAAGCAGATTTTTGCTTATACTACTAGCATTGTGCAGTGCCATCTTAATGCAAGTCAGAATGGAATTTGTTAGATTTGCATAGTCATAGGTTCTTATTAAGCTTACAACCAAAGGAGACCATAAAGAAGCTTGGTCACTTCACTTAAAACTAGTGGGATGCTATCCCCAGTTAAGCAGACTTTCTCTACTTATCCCAGGTGAAAATTTGTGATCACCCATCCAGTCATCTAGACTGGTTTTTAATAGAGAGATGTTCTGCTCGATAGCCCCCATTTCTGAAATAAACTGACATTGCCTGTACTGGGTTAGGTATCTGCCATGCCATGTAAAGTTGATGTGGTAGTGCAGGTTTAGGTCTTTAGAATGTGTGCTTGCTTTACTACTTGCTCTATTTAGTTGAAGAAGTTCAGAGTACTGGGCCATTCTTAGCACAGAAAGCTCAGGAGTCTGTGACATTGTGTAGAGGAACAGAGCTGTTAGTCTCTCAGAGTAGCTAAGGGTACTGAGACCTGAGATTTTTTTAAGTAAGAAAAAGTTGTAGCCTCTCAAGCTGGTTTAGGTACTTAGTGAGGTGCATGCAGAATGATGCAATGATGGGCCTAATAAAGTGGGACTATAACTTCTTTTGGACCACGATGAGATACCACAAAAGATAAGCTGTGCAAGTTAGCCACCACAGAGATTTGATGGACAAAGAAGAGTCTGTTATTAACATATATACCCAGGACTCTGATGCCTGTGACAAAATTTAAGTGGAATTTTATCTCTGTGGTAAGTGGTAGTGATACTTATACCTCTCAACTATACAGATTTTCACAGAATGTCCAGATTCTTGCCTCATAATTTTGGTCTGTTTTTCATAAAATTGTGGTTTTCTGGCAACTTAGTAGCAAATCATTAAAGATTCAAGTTAAAAATAATGACAGACATTTGAGTTTCAGACTTCATACCATTCAGAAAAGTCATGCTAAAGTAAAACCTATTAATCTGATGTTGTAAATCTTTATTCATTCCTTACTGTTAGGACCTTGGTTCCGTCCTCGGAACCAACACGGCCATTTCCAAGCTTGCACCAACCAAAAACTCTCAGCTAAGACCTACCCATAATGCCCCTCTCATAGTTACTCCAAATTTTGTTTGCTGCATTCCTTGTCAGACGTGCCCAGTCATCTCTCTCAAAGCTAAGTGGAATTTTGTCATTTTTGGTGTAGTTTTTCTTTAAACGGTCTTGTTTTTAGTCAGTTTAGCCTTTTCTTACTATCGCCTATAATCTATGTCTATTTACTACCCTTTACCTTTGGTAATTTAATCTCTACCATCATTGGTACTGTCCCTCTCTCCTACCTTTGGTAGGCCTTTCTTTACCACTTGTGGTATTTTTTAAATACCATCGTTGGTATTCTCTCCTTTTTCTTTCCTTTTTATTGTTGTTTCCTTTAGGATACCCCTTTGTTGCCTGTACTATGTCAGACAAAGTTAAGTTGGGGTTTAAACAGTGTGATAAGTGTGGGCATAAGATGCCCAACTCGGACAGCCACTCTCGATGCGTTTACTGCTTGGGCTTGGACCATATTAAAGCTGATTGTGACATTTGTGCTAGTTTTAGCAATCGCACCCTAGCAGAGTGTAAAAATAAGCTTATTTTGAAAGGTCTAATCAAAACACCTTTTTCGGAGGCTGTATCTGGGTCGGAGGTCTCACCGCCTCCAAAGACTAAAAACACAAGGAAAAATGGAGTCACTCGGTCCCTACATCTCTGTCAGTTACAGAACCGAGTCAGCTCCATGATTCTCCTGCACCCTTGGCACAGACCTCTTTGGCACCAGGCGCTGTGTCTTCTCCCCCGGTGCCATCTCTGATGTTGACTCCTATCTCAGTTCCAGCCCTGGCACCACCGGCTTCGGTGCCGTTCTTGGTCCCGACATTGGCTTCCATGACTTACCTGCTTCGGCACCATCCCCGGTCACAGTGCTGATAGCTTCTTCGGCTCCACAGATTATGACCTCAGCTCCTAAAGTCGAATATCTCCCAAGAATTAAATACTCTGTAATGTACGACCCTTTTTTGGGGCATTGCTTTAGCCCCTTTCTTGAAAGACCTGATTCTCCTTCAGCAGCCTCCTTTAGATCCACCAGAAGCCTTTCTGAACTAGATGTAGTGTGGGTTGTGGACCAGCTTCTGGCAGCTAGGGGATTGCCCACTCCAGCTAGACCTTCCGTCCCCCTTGACTCGGAATCCTTCACAGCATATTCTCCTGTTTATCCTCCTCCGGCCTCTACTCAGGCCCCGGAGATCAGGGTACCAATGTCCACCCCGGTGCATACTGTCTCGGCTCTGACTGCGGATTTTTCCCTGTCAGCATCAACCACCCTTGCTGCATTGGCTGCGTTAGAGCCGGTACACTCTTGGAGCAGTGTTTGGGCTGTCAGCACCTTGGTACCTAGCCCGGTGCTTATTTTTTCGCTAGCACCGTCTATGTCCACGGCTCCGACTGCTTCCAGTCCTCAGGGTGGGGTGTGACCCTGGTTCCGAAGTTGTCCTTCTCAGTTCCGGGCTCCCATCCCTCCTTGTGCGGGCCTGCTTTCCAGGTAATGGAGAGAGCTCTTGCCTCCACAGGCTCGCAGTCAGCATCAATGACATTGGCATCAGAACCCCCCCCCAGCATGTAGCTGTCCCAACCCCCTACTTCGGCATCCCTGGAGCAGGAGCCACAAGACCTCTCTTTGAAGGGAACCCTTTCTCCGGAATCCTCCTCAGAAGATCCCACTGGGGAGCCACCCTGGAAGAAACAGAGCAAGAGGAAGCACCTTGATTCCCCTGAAGAATCTATCACTGAAGACACCGATTGTGATGAGGGAGAAGGGTCCCCACGGTCTCCCCCAGACAACATCTCATTCGGAGATATTCTCAAAATCCTCAAGCAGTGGGGAGACTGGAAGTACTCTAACCTTCTTCTGAGGAATCAGTGTTGTTGCAGGCCTTCCATGCCTGCAATCTACTTCCTGGGTGACCCCACCTGCAGATGAACTTGTTAAGCTGATCGTGCAGCATATCTGGAAGGCCCTGGAAAACGTAGAACATGTCCCCAGGATGCCAGACAAAATTCTATCCACACCAGAAGACAAAGCCCCACTGGTCCAAGCAGTTGACAGTTGATTCCATGGCCCTGGAGGTGGCTACCAAGAGGGAACTGACAGAAGATAGTTCCACTCTCCATCCTCCGACCAGGGAGTCCAAGCCATGAACAGACTGGGGAAGTGGACCTATGCTTCAGCGACCTTTGCCATTCAGTTGCTGAACTATCTGGCACACTTCACTCACCTCCAAAGAGACCTAATCTCTCAAATGTCCTCCTCTTTGGCGGGGGTACTGCCTGATGAGGTGCGTGACACTGTCACCTCACAGCTAGATATCCTTGAATCTGTCTCAAACTCCTCAATGCATTTGATATCTCACACCACCGAGGGGGCAGCTCAAGCTGCCACATCAGGCATTGTCATGAGATGTAATGCTTGGATGTGGTTGTGTGATTTCGCAGACCCCTTTAAATCTTCCTTCGTCAATGCGCCTGATGATGAATCTGCACTTTTTGGTCCTAAAGTACGAGATACACTAGCACGAAGTGAGAAAGACAGAAAGACCTTGTCTGCTGTGGGCATATGCTTTTCCACCCCACAGAAGTCCTACTCCAGGAACCAGCAGGGAGGAAAAATGTGGTTCAGAAAATCCCAAGGATCTTTTCGTGACACTCATGGTGAGCAATCCCCCCAGGGCAGAGGGGGCAACTCATCTGGAAGACCCCCCTTTCGGGGTAGAAGGGTTCCACGTAACCAGGGCGCTAGAGATTCATTCTCTGGCTAACCCTACCAGCACTCCTGAGGAGCGGCCCGATTGCTTTCCTCTGGAAGCAATGGGGGTCATTTTTCCCTGCACCTACCAGCCTGGCAACTTATTACTACCGATGTTTGGGTGCAGAGAATAATATCCAAAGGCTAACAGATACCATTCGATTTAACTCCCAGACCAGTCAAACGAATCCCCAATGTGCCACCCAATCAGAGAAAAGTAGCAGCCTTAGAAATAGAAAAGCTGCTAAGAAAAAGAGTCATCCAACCAGGCCCACCAGACCAGAGAGGATCCGGGTTTTACATGAGGTTCTTTTTAGTGCCAAAAAAGACAGGGGACTGGAGACCGATCCTGGATCTCAGCCTATTGAATACATTTATTAAACCTCAAAAATTCTGGATGGTCACGGTACAGTCCATTCTCCCCTTCCTAGGGAAGGACAACTGGATGTGCTCTTTAGATCTCCAGGACGTGTATTTCCACATAAAGATGGATCACCGCTCCTGGAGATTTCTCCGCTTCCGCCTGGGAGACAATCACTACCAGTTCAGGGCACTGCCATTCGGTCTCTCGACAGCCCCCTGAGTGTTCACCAAATGTATGGCAGTAGTAGTAGCTCATCTTCGACTACAAGGATTCTAGGTGTTTCTGTATCTAGATGGTTGGCTCCTTACCGCCCCGGTAAGGAATCTTCTAATCCGCAGCCTGTCTTACACTCAAGGCTTTGCTCTCCGCTTGGGGATTACAATCAACAAGGACAAATCTCAAATGTCCCCAACAAAACACTGGAATTCATTGGAGCAGTCTTCAACACAACATCCTGTCAAGCTTCCCTCACTCCACACAGGCTTTCGAAAATAAGACACCAAATCCAAGCCCTCCTTCCACAGACCTATGTACCAGCACACCTTGTACTGCAACTCTTAGGCTCCATGACGGCTGCCATTACTCTAGTACCACTGGCAAGGTTGCACATGAAAATACTACAATGGCTCCTTTCTGCACAATGGTCGATCTTAACTCACCCACTCGACCATATGATATGTCTTACAAACCTTTGCAAGGAAGAAATGCTATGGTGGATGAAATCACAATCGAATCTTTGGTGTCGATCATACTGTCTCCCCCAGCCCATTGCCACGTTGACCATGGACACTTCCCTGTTGGGGGGGTATTTCCAGGGAAAGACAGTCCAAGGCACCTGGTCCCCCATGGAGGCCAATTTGCACATAAATGTCCTGGAGCTGAGGGCAGTTCTCTTAGCGTTGCAAGCGTTCTATACATCCCTAACTTCTGGGACCATTGCAATTCAGTCGGACAACATGTCAGTCATCTGGTACATCAACAAGCAAGGCAAAACCAGGTCTTACCCCCTGTGTCGGGAAGCCATGAGGATTTGGCACTGGGCAATAGCTTCCAACCGCTTTCTTATACCAATGCACATTCCCGGGAGTTCCAATCTTATTGCGGACAATCTGAGCAGGAACCTCACAAGTGATCCCTCAATTCTGTGATAGCGGATCAGATTTTCTGCCACTGGGGCAAGCCTTGATGCAGTCTGTTTGCTTCCCCCCTAAACAACAAATGCAGAAGCTACTTTGCCAACACACGATTGGCCCCTGGTCTACTGTATGCCTTTCCTTCGTTTCCCCTCATTCCGAAATTCCTCCAGAAAGCTCAAAGGTTGAGAAACAAAGTGATCCTCATTGCCCCTTATTTGCCCCGTCATGTCTGGTTTCCATGCCTATGGCCTCATCTGATTCACAGCCCATGGATCCTGGATCATTCCCAAGGTCTGTTATCTCATCCTCAGGGACTGATTCATCCCACTCTCCACCGCCTCAAGCTCACAGCTTGGTTCCTCCACTTCCAATGATTGCAAGGCTGCCTGACATCTCATCTCCTGTTCGTGAAATTCTTCTGGCTTCACACAAACCTTCCACCAGGAAAGTTTATTCTAGTAAATGGACTAGGTTTTCTATTTGGGCCAAAGATCAGAACTTGGATCCCTTTTCTATGCGTGTTCAAAAGATCCTACAGTACCTGTCGACTCTTCTACATGCAGAAGCCTCAGCATTGACAATCACTGTACATTTAGCAGCTATCGCCAGTTTTCATAATGGATTTGATAATTCTTCGGTTATGTCACACCGTCTGTGCAAGACCTTTTTGAAAATAGTATTATACGTTAAACCTCCTGTGAAGCCTCCCCCATAGAACCTTGGGACTTGACCTTGGTACTTCAGTCTCTCACAGGCCCTCCTTTCGAGCCTTTTGATACATGTGATATAAAGTTTTTCTCATGGAAGACTCTACTTCTAGTAGCACTTACCTCAGTGAGAAGAGTATCTGAGCTGCAGGTCTTGAGTGTCAAGAGACCTTACTTAAACCTCCACAGGGATAGGGTGTCCCTTCCTACTGACCCTTCTTTCTTGCCCAAGGTCATTTTTGGATTTTCCATTAACCAATCTGTTGAACTGCCGGTTTTCTTCCCTCAACATTCTAACAGAGGGGAGTACCTTTTGCACACCCTTGATGTGCATCAGCAGCTTCGTTGTTACTTGGACAGGACTAAATCTTTCAGGAAAACAGATCAATTGTTTGTGGCCTTCGCAGGACCCAGATTGGGCAAACCTGTCTCCAAAGTGACTTTACCCTCCTGGCTTAGAAACATCATTACCTTTATCTACCAACAGAATAAGCTATCCTTACCTTCCAGAATAAAGGCTCATTCTACTAAATCAATGCCTACTTCTGTAGATTTTCATTCCAGAGCCTCTATGGATGATATTTGCGCAGCAGCCACTTGGGCAAGACCTCATACCTTTATTTCTCATTACAAATTGGATTTGGCCTCCAGGGGATGAGCATCTTTTGGTTCTATGGTGCTTAGGAATAGCCTTCTTAGGGCCACCCAGGACTCAAGTAGCTGGGGACTCAGTCCTAACAGTAAGAAATGAATAAAGATTTACAACATCAGATAAAGAAGTTATGTCTTACCATAACGTTCCATCTGTGTTGTAGATCTTTATTCATTCATTACTTCCCGCCCTCCTTCCCCCTGCTTGGACTCCTGGTGGACTTTAGGAACTCTTGGTTAGGGTATTTCCACAGACAGAGCCTCCTACTGTTTTTCTCTTACTATCATAGGTTCATAGATAGGTACTAGGCTATCGGCCCAAGGGCCTAAGTAAGCCTAGCAAACAAAGTTCCCTAGCTTACGCCAACCCAAGAAAGTTAATTTCCTGTGCCCCTGTCGAGCAGAGCCACAGAAGTGATCCCCGGGGTGTATTTCCTATTTCCCATCCACTCATCAAGATTTTTCTTGAAGAATGTTAATGAGGAACCTTGCTTGACATAGATGGGTAGCTTGTTCCAGAGTATGGGAAGTCTCTGGGACAGGAATCTATCCCTCCATAGGTTCATAGGTTTATACTAGGCTATCTGTCCTGGGGCATTTACAACCCTAGCCAGAATGTGTTTGGCTTTTGCCACCCTTTTAGATCGGTTTACTGTGCCTCTGTAGAGTAGGTCACACAAGATAGCCCTTTTAAGGTTAGTTTACTGTGCCCCTGTCTAGCAGGGACACATAAGAGATCCCAGGGGTGAACTTATGATCTCCCATCCACTCATCAAGATTTCTCTTAAAGAGGGTCAGTGAGGGGCTCTGCCTAACATGGATTGGGATTCTGTTCCAGAGTGAGGACAGCCTCTGGTATATGAATCTGTCCCTCCAGTATGTCCTATTTATTTCTGTGCTGTGGTTTAAGTCCCTGGAGCATGTAGCTCTAAGGGATTTGGATTTCCTGAGGTGGAGCATGTCCATTAATTCTGGGTTGGACATGGCTTTACACGTCAGGCATAGATCACCTCTGAGTAGGCGGTAAGCAACTGAGTAGAGCTGGAGTTTCTTTAGCCGAACTGCATAGGGCATCTGTTTGAGTCCCTTGATCCTCTTGGTGAGGTACTTTTGGGGCCTTTCCAGTTGCTGCAGGTGTCAGGTAAGGTACATCCCAAATGGGGCATTGTATTCAATTATGGGCCTGATGAGTGATTAGTAGAGGGGCACAATGACCTCTCTTGCTCTAGATGTGAACCCTTTCGTGATAAGGTGGGCTATACAGAAGGTCTTTCTAACCACTCTGGCAATGTGATTGTCAAAAGAGAGGATTCTATCTACTTGGGTCCCCAAATCCCTAATTACTTCTTCCGTACTTAATGGATTACCACCTATGTGGTAATTTGTGGGCACATTGTTTTTCCCGAATGGGATGACTATGCACTTTTTGGCATTTAGATTAAGGCCATGGCTCTGACACCAGTTATCCATCTCTGTGAGACCCTTTTGGAGGATGCTTGTGTCAGCTGGAGAGTCGATTATGGCACCCAGCTTGCAGTCATCTGCGAACTTGGTCAGCCATAGTCCTCCCATATTAGCCTGTACCTCAGAGAAGTATATACCGAACAAGAGAGGTCCCAGGACTGAGCCTTGTGGGACGCCGCTTGTAACTGGTTTGGAGTCTGACATGGCATCTGCAATACTACCCATGTAGGTTCTATCCCTGAGCCAGTTTGCAACCCATCTTGTGACATAGGGGTTGATATTTAAGCTGGTGAGCTTATTTATGATGCCCGAGTGGGGTATTGTGTCAAAGGCTTTTGCGAGGTCCAGGTAGGCCGTGTGGACTACCTTCCCTTCATCGTAGTCGACCAGGTTCAAGAGGCAAGATCTGCCCTTAACAAAGCCGAATTGGGTGGGATCCAGTGTCTGGAGGTTACCAATGTCCTTGTTTATGAGTTCCATGATGATATGCTCCATAGCTTTGCAGACCAGACTAGTCAGGCTTATAGGGCGATAGTTTCCTGGGTCCGTTGTGGCACCACCTTTGTGGAGCGGGACCACTGTTGCTGTACGCCATTCCTTGGGTACATATCCTGTAGCAAGGCTGAGACTGACCACTGACTTTATGTGAGGGTTTAGTTCTTCTTGGAACTTGTGTAAGACGCAGCCCGGGACACCGTCTGGTCCCATTGATGCTGTATTTTTTGCTTTGGAGAGGGCAGCTCTCACCTGTGCATTTGTGATGTCAGGGAGGCTACATTCTGTTGGGATAGACATTTGGTCTTTTGTGGGTTAAGGGGGGGAAAAATTTGCACTGAACCTGTCTGCCAGGATGTTGGCAATGTCTGTGGGATCAGTGTATTTTTTGTCATTTTGTACTAACTCAGGGCATATCTGGGAGTTGCCCCCCAGATTCCTGACATAACTAAAGAAGGCCTTGTGATTGTCTTTAGTGTCTTGTGCAATTTTTCTTTCGAAGCTGGCCTTAGATAATTTTATGAGGGATCGTAGTTTCTTGCTAGTACTGATCAGAGATGCCTTCCCTTTTTGGGATTTTGCTCTATCATGTAGTAGCTTCCTCCTTCTGTTGTATAGCTTATTTATTGCCGGGGTCCACCAGACTGGTCTCCTGTCTTTGGAGGAGTGAGTCTTGGTTTTATTTGGGATAGCACGATCCATGCATTCCTGTAGGTGTCCATAGAATGCATTTGTAAAGGATTCTGCTGTTTGGGCAGTATTTTCCACTGGCCCGGTGGCTTTGAAAGATTCCACCTCGGTTTTGAGAAGTGTGAAATTTGCTTTTGAGAAATTTTTCACCGTGATTTCCTTGGCTGGGGGTGGGAATAGGATATGGATGTCCAGTGAGATTAATTTATGGTCTGATCTTACCAATGAGGGACATACCTCTGGTGTGGAACATAGAGTCCCCATGTTGGTGATGACCAGGTCCAATATGTTATCCCCTCTTGTGGGAGTGGTGACCAGTTGTTCCATAGCATTTGAGTGTATAAATTCTAGGAACCGTTGGGCAAGGGTGTTGGGGCTTGATTAGTTTTCCCAGTCGATGTTTGGGTAGTCAATATTATTGTGTTTGGAGAGAGCTTCATATTCTCCAGTGTTCTCAGGAAGGCCAAGTGAGGTTCCTGAGTTTTGGAGGGTGGTCTGTAGCAGGCTACAAACTTAAAGGCAGTTTTGCCCACTTTTAACTGTACATGGATGGTCTCTGATGCTTCGTGTAGTGCCACTAACCTGGAGGTATGGGTATCTTTGATGAATATGGATACTCCCCCTCCTTTTATGGTTCGGTCCAAGTTTTGGGGCCGAAAAGCATGGTATGAGGTATAACCTGGTAGTGCTGGGGTGCTCTCTGGGGCGTTGAACCAGGTCTCTGTCACTGCACAGATATCGATATTCTCCATACTGAGGAGAGCCTCGAGTATGTGCATCCTGAGGTTTAGACTTCTGGCATTGAGCAGCATTACCCTTAGTTTTTTTTTTCTTGTGTTGTCTATAGAGGTGGGTTTGTCTTTTGAGCCTTCTCTAAAAAAGGCACTATGGGGGTGGCAAGAGCCTTAGCCAGTATTCGAAAGCCCAGGGGGGACAGGTGCAAGCCGTCCCGAGCGAAGCAACGTGGCTTGTCAAGCATGTCATTCCAGGCTGACAGACACTGAATCCCCTTAGAATGACACCAATACTTTAGCCAATTGTTAAAATTGATCATTTTGTCTTTATACTGTGGCATAATTCTTGGTGAGAGCAAGATGCTACTCAAGGTCTGGGCTACATGATCAGAGAGCTCTTCCATGTCTCTTTTCATGCAGTCCAGGGAGGTATGTCTCAGGTCATTCACACCAGCGTGGACAATGATGGAGTCATATTTGTACTTGCTTTGGAGTGACCTGAGTGCTTGTGTTATGTGGTGGATCCTGGCACCCAACAGGCAGCTTACAGTGACCTTCTCCTTGTTCAGTCTGGTGAGAGGGACGTCAGTGTGTGTGACAATAGAGTCCCCTATTACAAGTGTGTTAGGTGTGTTGTTTAGCCTTAAGGGCTGTGACTGTGTGGCACACTGGCTTTGTGAAATATGTGATACGTGGGTATTGTTGCAGGGTAGCGGTTGCTTGGATGTCTGCTTTGTAGGTCTCTGCTGCTTTGGCAGATTTTTATTTAGAGCCTCCGAGTATGTTTTTGTGTGTTTATGTGTTTGGTTTGCTGATGTGATAGGTCTATGTGAGACTGGAATAGTGGTGTGTGTGGTTACCTTCTCATCCTGACTGACTGTGCCAGTGCTGGGTTGAGAGAGCTCAGCCTCCAGTTTGGCTATATAGTTGCATCTCTCACATATATTTGAGTTTGATGGGAGGAGGAGAGGGTGGTCTGTGTACATAAGGCAGTTGTAACATTGCCTCAAGATACCCAGATTCACCAGCTGGACTGGAGCGTAAACCCAAAACTGACTATTGGACATGCCAGAACAGTATAAGGAACAGTTTTTTGACTGATCAGAAAGGACCAATACAGAGCCAAGTACTTGTAAGGAGTATAAGAGGGTGTAGTGCTTTAGTTAGTGTTTACTTATAAGATTACTTATAAGATCAAGTGCAGGGCTTTAGAATGAAAACAGAGTGCTTACTTTGAGATTTAGAACAGTTCTAAGGGAAAAAGTGAAGAGCAGACTTTGTGGAGATGGGAATAGTTTAAACCCGTTTAAGCGGCACTTCCCGATGCTGCGCTATGCGCAAAATCACACAAAAAGCGGGTTTTAAGGCAGGGAACCTGAAAGAGCTGGGAATTAACCCAAAACGTTTCTAGGCAGTAACCATTCCTACAGGGACAGGCAGGCTGTTCAGTGTTAATCACTGCCACTGATGAAGACAGAAACTTTTCTTTAGCCCAACCAAGCACTCCTGTTTATTGTGGTGACAAGGTTTAGGTCCCTAGAGAGTGTAGCTCGGAGGGATTTTGATTTCTTTAGGTGTAGCATGTCCAACAGCTCTGGGTTTGTGTTAAATAAAATCAAGAATTCAATACACAGCAGGTTCAGATTCAAAAGTTTACTAGTGTACACCAGGAGGCAAAAAATGTAGAAGTACAGAATTTTGTCTGACATGAAACAGGAAGCACACAATTTTATATAGGTTTAACATTCAAGCTGTGCCCACCTTACTGACGTGGTATGTCACAGGGCATCTACATCACTTTAGCTTACAGTCCTCTATTCATTAAATCCGCTGATGTTGTATATTTTAAAAACTTTTCTTACAATGTGGCCTTGCTATCCACCTGGTCAGACATAATGTCTTTCTGTAAAGTTACTTCTTCAAGGTTTCATATCAGTTCGAATACAATAGCAGATTCAGTCTCTTAATACATATCTTTGTTCTCTGTTACACTTTCTCACACAGCTGCGTGCTATCTCAGTAATACATATACAAGGCCAAATCATCCCAGCAGGAAAGAGCAGAAAATGTCATTATTTCACACATTTAATTTCCTGACCCAGCAGGTAATCACTTGTGAAAAGCATAAACATTAAAAACTTGCTAATCTGGCATCTGCCAGGGTCGAAGGTCAGCTTTGCTTCAAGCCACACTGCAGTTTCAAAACTACTTTACATTTAAACATGAATTAATCCTCTCTACTATATGATTAATAGAATAAAATGCATTATATACTACTTTGCTTTTAAACTAGCATTTATCATATATTCAAATACACATTTTTCTAACATTTTCCCCCCTATTAATACTTTTTATTCTATTTTGAAGTATGCATAGTGTCATTTCATCTCCCAACTTCTTCCACTTAGGATTTTCAGCTAGGTGAGTCATTCAATCTATACTTCAGAAAAAAATGTCATCTGAGATCAATCTTTCAATCTCAATATCTTGGTACAAAGTTTCAGTAACAGATACATCAATAAAATCTTTGATTAATCTTTTCATGCAGGGAATTCCACAGCAAACACATGCTCCTATTAGGAGTATACCCACACAAATGGCAATCAGAATATTCATTAGGATGGAACCCCACCCCCCAAATAGATTCTGGAAAAAGTCCGTCAGTGGGTTTGGGCCTGGTTCAGTCATGGCTGATACTTGCTGAATTACCTCTAGGTGATTATTAATTTCATGCCTATTATCTGGTATGTACGCACAGCATTCTTCTTTGATAAGCGCGCACGTACCACCTCTCGCCACTAGGGTGAAGTCAAGAGCCATTCGATTTTGTAGCACAACAGTTCTCATTGCATTCAATTCATCAGTCACCAGTTCTAGGGCAGAAAAAGTTGCATTACTCATTACTTCGAGAAGTTTTGACAACTTCCTCAGCTCCCAGATCGATTTGACTGCTCCATAGGCTGGGAATATTCCTGCCCAGGATATAACACTGTCACTCAAGTCCATATGTGTCAATTTGCTTTTGTCTTTCATGGCATTATGATCTTTCCAGCCAGCTTCAATCTTTCCAACTGGATTCACAGGTTTTTCAACTGGACCTTCAGGTTTTCGAGCTGCTTCTCTCACATTTCGTTTCTTACCCAAAGGTAATTCTGCAGTATGTCTTATTGCCGGAACCAAATAACCCAAAAAACAACTGCCGGACCAATTCTCAGGTAACCATTTATATGCCTTTTTCCCACAAATAAAATAACAGTTTTCTACTTTAGTACTAATATGCATCAGCCCTGCATGAAACATTTTCTGATCTATAACTGACAATTGTTTAAACAAAACTGGATTTTTGCGAATGTCATTCATAGTTGTTTTCAATGAGTTCAAATATGAGTCATAATTAGTATTGCAAAAAGTATTGCCATTACTATTCTTAATATAACATCGGTAAGACATTGCTATATTACAATTGCTCCAGCCCACCTGGAGGGTATCATTTTTATAAAAACATACAACTCCTTTTTGTGTGACAGGTAAAAATAAAGCTATTTTGTCCTGTGATCTCACAGTTCCTGTATCGAAAGGTAAATTCTCCCAAGTCTCATTTATCCCCAAAGGGACAGTGGACATTATCAGTCCTCCATATGCTGTTGGTATAGCTGTACAAACCCAGCAATTTGAAATGTTCATAGTCTCTGCATATACACGTTTCATGGCTAGGTATGTGTTAAAGTTTGGATGCCAGTCTATAGACGTTTCGTCACGCCTTCCCACTTTCACTTGTGTGGTTGTGTGTAGGATAAACCACAACAAGAGGGAAATTGTCACAATTACAGTCAATAAATGTACACTCAACAAAATGATTATGCAACATCTCTGGGGTTGATCTAAATTTCTATTCGCTTTGTTTTTGGCCATCTCGGTCTGGTTGTGTATCAGTCACAAAGTTTTTATCAAGTTGAAAGTTCTTTACCGGTTTGCAATGTGTCAAATGAACCCAGGACGTCCTCTCAGCCACTCTAACTGCAGTAGGCGTTGCCAACAGAACCTGGTATGGTCCCTCCCACTTTGGACTCACCCAATTCTTCCTTTTCGTCACTTTCAGCCACACGAATGTCCCAGGGGCCAAGACTGCTTCCACCAGTCTGGTCTGTTCCTTATCTGAAAAAGAGTTAAACTGCAAAACAGATTTATTTGTTAACAGTTTCCTCATATAACTAGCTAATGAACTGTCAGCCTCTTGCTCTGCAGGCATGAGAGCTTTCCACTGAGGCACATAATATGCTCTCCCAAAAAACATTTCAAAGGGAGTCAAACCCTTTACATTTGGAACCGTTCTCATACTCAGCAGTGCCAAAGGCAGACAGTATATCCAATTCTTTTGGGTATCCTCTACTAGCTTCCTAAGCTTATTTTTGAGGGTACCATTGTACCTTTTCACCAGTCCTGCTGACTGTGGGTGGTAGGCACAATGGTTCTTTAAGGAGATACCAAAAAATTTCCCAAGTTGTTGGATTGTCTGGTTTACGAAATGTGTGCCGTTGTCACTATAAATCCTTTCCGGAATGCCAAATCTAGGGATTATCTCTTTTATCAGGGCTTTCGCCACTGTTGCTGCATCCAGGTTTTTGGTTGGAAAAGCTTCTACCCATTTAGAAAATATGTCTACAATAACTAAACAAAACTTTTTCCCTTCACACTTATTCAATTCTATGAAATCCATACAAATAGTATGGAACGGGTATGGTGGTATAGGAAAACTTCCTTGCTTGGTTTTAAATGCTCCTTGTGCATGGTGCTTTTTACAAGTATGACAAGCTGCACAAACTTTTTGTGTATAATTTGTGAATCCGTATGTTTGGAATATTCGGTTTACTAACTGTACCATCCCCCCTTTTGAGACATGGCACTGCCCATGGCTCAACAAAGCTGCATATCTAAATAAATTAGACGGCAATATCGGTTTTCTCTCTTTGGAAATGTACAGTCCATTCAAAAGAATTGTGCCTCGTTTTACCCATTTTTGTTTTTCTGCTTTTGTAGTAAGCATCTGCATTGTTTTTAACATGTCTAAATCTAAAATCTCAGAGGGTTGTAATTCCTCATTCAAAAGTAAAGTTTCTGAGTCTGAGGCTGCTTGCTTTGCAGCTGCATCAGCTCGTGCATTGCCTTTTGAAATCTTATCCTGCTGTTTTGTATGAGCTACACATTTACAAATAGCTACTTTGGTAGGTAACTGAATAGATTCTAATAACTCCAAAATAAATTGTGCATGATTAATAGGTTTTCCACTAGATGTTATCATTCCTCTATTTTTCCATTGTTGTGCAAATACATGTACTGTAGAAAAAGCATACCGACTATCAGTATATATGTTCACACACTTGTTTTTTGCTAAAGTACATGTCCTCGTCAAAGCTATCAATTCTACTGCTTGTGCAGATAAGTTATGTGGTAAGGATTGAGCTTCTAAAATTTCAGTGTCTGTAACTACTGCATACCCTACCAGATTCTTCCCTGAAGGACCCCTTCTGCATGAGCCGTCCACGTAATATGTCACCTCGGCATTATCCAAGGGCATATCTGTGAGATCTTGTCTAGGTAAAGCTAACTGTTCAATTTCCTGCAGGCAGCTGTGTGGTGATGTTGATGGATTTAATGTCGTACATCGTTCAATTGTCATATGAGGTTGGCTCAGCAGTATAGTCATACATGAAAGGTGTCTAGCAGGAGAAAGTTATGCCACATTTTCCTGCAGTAAAATTATTGCAACTGCATGAGGCACTCTCAGTGTGACAGGGTGGAATAACACCACTGAGGCTGAAGCCTGTACTGCCATTGCAGCTGCAACTACTGCTTGTACACAGTGAGGCAAAGATCGCGCCACTGGATCTAACTGTGATGAATAATAGGCTATGGGGCATTGCTTATCCCCATGTTGTTGCATCAGTACTGATGTCATATATCCTTGCTTACAATCTACGGTCTGAAAGAATCATTTATGATAATTTGGAAGTCCTAAAACTAATGAAGAAGCTATCAACTGCTTCAACCTGCAGAAAGCCGTTTCTGCTTCGGGTGTCCATTGTAAGATATCTTGTGCTGCCATTGGCGTCTTATATATCAAGTCAGTCAGTGCAGCAGATTCCAAAGCATAATTTGGTATCCAGCTCCGACAAAAATTAGTTGTACCCAAGAAAGACATCATTTCCTTCTTGGTTGTTGGTTTGGGTGCTTGCAAAATTGCTGTTTTTCTTTCCTTGTCTAATATTCTACCTTCATTGGATATTACATATCCCAAGTATCTAACTTGTTTTCTCCAAAGTTGTAACTTACTTTTGTTCACTTTGTGTCCTTGTGTTGCTAAAAATTTCAATAATGCTACAGTATCCTCCCTGCACTGTTGCTGGGTGGGGGCTGCTAGCAAGATGTCATCTACATAAAGTAGAATTTCACTACCTCCCGGTGGGATAAACCCTGCCAGGTTGCTAGCCATTTCTTGTGCAAATATTGTTGGGCTCTCACAATATCCCTGTGGTAGTCGAGTATACGTATACCTTTTACCCTGAAATGTAAATGCAAACCAATATTGACTATCAGGGTGTATTGGTATTGAAAAGAAAGCATTGCTAATATCTACCACAGAGAAATACTTCTGTTGCGGTTCTAAATCGTTTAACAAAGTATGTGGGTCTGGCACCGTAGGTGCTCTAGGTATTACTGCATTATTTACAGCTTGTAAATCTTGTACCATCCGCCATTCCCCGTTTGCTTTTTTAACAGGAAATAGGGGTGCATTACATGGTGAATCAGGAGATTCTACCAGTACTCCTTCTTTGAGTAATGCTGCTATTATAGGCCTAATTCCTATTTCTGCATCCTTTCTCAAAGGGTATTGTCTTTTCTGTGGTCTAAAAGCTGACTTTGGGGTAATTGTAACTGGTCCTGCTGTTCGAATACGTCCTACATCTGACTTGCCTGTTGACCAAAGAGTTGTTGGAATTTCACATAAGGCCTTTTCTTCTTCTTCTAATAAGAACGCTAATCAGCTGTCCTCGCTAGATTGCAAGTGTACAGCTGGATGTGTCTGTGTCAACCAATTCAGTTTTTGTTTTTGTATCCCTTGTTCTGATAGTTCTAAATCAGTCTGTTTCTCCCATCTTGTTACTTTTTCTCCTAAGTCTGCCCATTTTACACTTTTGTTCTTTGTCAAGCTGACATGTGGTAATCGATTTGATCTATATAATGCAAGGAATTCTTGAGGTAATGAACATCTAACTACACTGTTTCCCTCAGTATCCCAGTACAAAGTACGCAATACTAATCTAGTTGCTTGATTTCGGAACAATTCTTGCTCATACTCTCTATCAGGTCCTGGTATAGTACAGTAGTATAGAGTACAGTGTAACAAATGCTGTCGATCAGTGTCAAGGGAGGGGGCTTTACTGATGGCTACATTCATCAGTTCCTTGGTTACTGCCCCTGGACCAGTCGTGACTAGGTCCTGGCTGTACCAGTAAAAAGTTTCACCCTCCGATCGCACTACAAAGGTATCCATTTGTCTCTGTGCCTCCATACCTTGTACAGTTGGAACTACTGCTATGCCAAATATCTGCATAAGGTCCCTGCCCAATAGGTTTACTGGACACTTTGCAGAAACAACAATTTTACTTCTCTGGGTCATACCTGAAACAGGGTCAGTTATTGCTATATCATGGGAAAGTGGTTCCCTGTATAGCTGTCCGTTTGCTGCTTTCACTAGTATATAATCAGGTGATTCAAAATGTTCTGGTAACTTGGAGGGGGTGTATCAAAGTCCGTGACGCTCCTCAGTCACACAGGAATCTGACTTCCCTTCCCTCTACCAGAAGTGTAACTTCCGGTTTTGTATCTGCTAAGTAGAGCTCTAAACTCAATAATGCTAAGTCCAAAATTTCACTTTCTTCATCCTCCATATCTACTTGCACTTCCTCTACTCCTTCTATCACATTTACATTTGTTTTCTGTTTATTAACTTTTCCTGATGATGTCTGACTTTCACATGATGTATCTTCACTATCATATAGTCAGTCCTCATCTCACTTATCTTCTGTAATTACCATTTTGTTTTGCTTACAATCCCTTGCTAGATGTCCCTTTTTCCTGCACTTGAAGAATTCACCTCTCTTTTTTCTCTCTTCAAAATCTTCTGATCGTTTGTCAGACTGTTTCCCTGGGCATTCTTCTTGCCCTTTTTACCTGACTGTAACACAAATACTTCAGCTCCGTCTTCAGCACTGAAGACTTGCGCCTTCTTTTTCTTTTTACTATTAAAATGTCTTTCAGCATGTCTAGCGTATTCGAGTAAGGCTTGTAGCCTCCCTGTTCAATGGTCTATCATATGCTTCGTAAAGAAGCTACTAATAGGTGCAATGCAACCTTTCAAAAATGCATTTTTCAATTGTTGTTCATACGGGGAATCATTCATTTGGTTCTCAGGAACCGACATACCACTATGATTATTAAAACATTCTAATAATTTAGCATAGTACCCATCTATTGTCTCATTTTCCTGTTGTATGCATTGATTAATGCAAGTCCAGTTTGCTCTAGGTTTCCATTTCTCAGAGATTCGGTCTGTTAGACCCTTTACTCTGTTGTCTAACTCAAAGCTCTGCATTACGAGGATTCCAGGTGCCACAAATCATGTGCCAATCTGGACCTATAATTTGTCTTACTACTTTTTCTACTTCTTCCCCATTCAAGTGGTAACTCAACCTCATGCCTTGTAAATCTTCTAAAAATTTCGTAAAATTTACTTTCGGATGGGGGATTCCCTCAGTAGCCTTCCGGATATCTTCCGGTGTCCATGGTCTATATACTAAGAGTGTTGGATTTTGCCCTTCCTGTCCTGCCTGAGGATTTGGAACTTCTATAAGTGGGCATATTTCTTCCTCACTCTCATCCTGTAGGTTTCTCTCTATTTGATATGATTCTGCATCCCTATGTGTTTTACGTGTTCAGGACCTGGTCTCAATAGGATCTCTAACAAATGGTTGTGGTCTTGCTGAAACTTCAGGATAACGCGGAGGTGGACCAGCCTGTCCACTCGCTTCATATCCTGAAAAGGGTAAGGGGGGGGCAAGGGAGGAGGAGAAGGAGCTGTTGCTATTACCAAGTTATTATCCTCTTTGTCTAAAAATAATGTTTTTGAATTTTTAAGCTTCTGTTCTCTACGATTTACTTCCTCAATCCACCTGTGTGCCTGAGGAATGCCTAATTGGCGTTGCTTTTTTGCCTGACCTCCCGCATCAGATTTAAGCTGTTTAAGGAGTTTCACTAGTGAAGTTTTATCTAGTTTACCATCAAATTCATATTTGTTAACCCATTTTGTATAATACCTAATGTTATCGGAACGTTGTGATTGCATGTATTTTGCGTCTTCGGTTAGGGGCGGATCTCGCGATGTTTTAGTGCACTGATTACCCATGGCAAAGAAAATGTTACGTAACCCTTTTTTTATCACGTGATATCAAATTCTCAGTTCCTGTTTGCAGTGTATCTAGAATAACTGCCTACCTTATTCTGTTACCCTGATCTATGACCAAATATACAGTATTTCCTTTTGTCCCTGATCTGCAAAACAAATCTTGACAACAATATACTGTAACCTAGTCCCTGATCTAAAACAGAAAAAAAGGTAAATTCTTCCTACCTGAGCCTCCGGTATAGAACTGTCCAATGTCCGCTCTTCGGCCACAGATCGGAAAGTGGCCAGCCTCTTTAAACGACAATTCAGTCGGAGGTCTTTTCACCCAAGAAGAACCGTTTCGGTAACTTCTCCTGCGCAGTATTCGACCACCGGTAGACTCTGATCTGCAGCTGTCTGAGGGAATATCCAGCTCGAAGGACCAAACTGTTAAATAAAATCAAGAATTCAATACACAGGAGGTTCAGATTCAAAAGTTTACTAGTGTACACGAGGAGGCAAAAAACGTACAAGTACAGAATTTTGTCTGACATGAAACAGGAAGCACACAATTTTCTATAGGTTTAACATTCAAGCTGTGTCCACCTTACTGACGTGGTATGTCACAGGGCATCTACATCACTTTAGCTTACAGTCCTCTAGTCATTAAATCCTCTGATGCTGTATATTTTAAAAAACTTTTCCTCTGGTTACAATACGGCCTTGCTATCCACCTGGTCAGACATAATGTCTTTCTGTAAAGTTACTTCTTCAAGGTTTCATATCAGTTCAAATACAATATCAGATTCAGTCTCTTAATACATATCTTTGTTCTCTGTTACACTTTCTCACACAGCTGCGTGCTATCGCAGTAATACATATACAAGGCCAAATCATCCCAGCAGGAAAGAGCAGAAGATTTCATTATTTCACACATTTAATTTCCTGACCCAGCAGATAATCACTTGTGAAAAGCATAAACATTAAAAACTTGCTAAGCTGGCATCTGCCAGGGTCGAAGGTCAGCTTTGCTTCAAGCCACACTGCAGTTTCAAAACTACTTTACATTTAAACATGAATTAATCCTCTCTACTATATGATTAATAGAATAAAATGCATTATATACTACTTTGCTTTTAAACCAGCATTTATCATATATTCAAATACACATTTTTCTAACAGTTTGACATAGCTTTATATGTTAGGCAGAGATCACCTCAGAGTAGGTGATATGCTACAGAGTAAAGCTGGAGTTTTTTGAGACAATTAGTGTAGGGCATCTGTTTGAGGCCAGTAATTCTCTTTGTGAGGTACTTCTGTGGCCTTTCCAGCTGCTGCAGATGTCTTGTGAGGTACATTCCAAAAGGGGCGTTGCACTCTATAATGGGTCTAATGAGTGTCGAGTAGAGGGGAACAATGACCTCTTTTTTCCTGGATGAGAACCCTTTTGTGATGAGGTGTGCTATGTAGAAAGATTTCTTGACTACTGTGGCAATGTGATTATCAAAGGAGAGACTACTGTCCACCTGGGTCCCAAGGTCTGTTGTCACACATTCGGTGTTAAGAAGACTGCCGCCTATGTGGTAGTTCATGGGTACAGAGTTTTTACCAAAGGGGATAACAATGCACTTTTTAGCATTGAGCTTAAGGCCATGGCTCTGACACCAGGCATCTGTCTCAGTGAGGCCCTTCTGTTGGATGTCCACATCATTTGGGGACTCGACTATAGCTCCTAGTTTGCAGTCATCTGTGAACTTCATTAGCCAGTGGCCTTCTGTGTTAGCCTGTACTTCAGAGATAGATACCAAACAGAAGAGGTCCCATGACTGAACTCTGTGGTGCTCCACTTGTCACTGGTTTAAAGTCAGATATGGAGTCTGCAACTTTTACAGTGTGGGTTCTGTCAGTGAGCCAGTAAACAACCCATCTTGTGACATAGAGATTTATACCTAGTTTAGTGAGTTTAGCTATAATTCCAGAATGGGGGATGGTGTCAAAAGCCTTGGCGAGGTTAAGATAGGCTGTGTGAACCACCTTACCCTCGTCTACGGCTTTGATGACTGCCTCAAAGAAGTCGACCAGATCTGCCTTTCACAAACCCAAACTGTGTGGGGTCCCGAGTTTGGAGGTTACTAATGTCTTTGTTTATGAATTCCATGATGATACGTTCCATGGCCTTGCAGACGAGGCCTGTCAGGCTAATAGGGCAATAGTTCCCAGGATCAGTGGTGGCTCCCCCTTTGTATGCCATTCAGTGGGTACAAAGCCTGACGTGAGGTTATGACTGAACATGGTGCTTAGGTGGGGAGCCAGTTCATTCTGATGTTCGTGTAAAACGCAACCTGGGATGTTGTCCGATCCCATGGATGCTGTGTTTTTGGCTTTAGAGAGTGCTGCTTTTACCTGTGAAGTTGTGATTACAGGGACTCTGCATTCTTCCTGTATAGATATGGGCCCATTAGGAAGTGTGTGTGTGTGTGGGGGGGGGGGTTAAAGTTAGCACTGAACCTATCTGCCAGGATGTTGGCAATATCAGTTGGTTCTGCAATTTTTGTGCCATTGTGCTGTAACTCAGAGCAGATCTGGGTGTTGCCATTGAGATTCTTGACATAGCTGTAGAATGCTTTGAGGTTGTTCTTAGAGTCAGTGGCAATCTTGTTTTCATAGCTAGCTTTGGAGGATCTTATAAGAGATCTTAGCTTCTTGCTGAGGCTGACCAGGGTGCTCCTCCACTCATGAGATTTTTACTCTCTTTTGCAACAATTTCTTCCTTCTGTTGTAGAGTTTGTTTATGGCAGGGGACCTCCAGATTGGCTTCCATTTTTTGGAGGATCGTGTCTTGGTTCTGCTTGGGATAGCATGATCCATGCACTCGTGTAAGTGCTTATAGAGTGCATTTGTGTAGGATTCAGTAGTCGTAACTGTATTGCCCATCTGCATGGGTGTCATGAAGTTCACCACTTCTGTCTTAAGAAGCATGAAGTTGGCTTTGGAGAAATTTTTTACCGTGGTTTCCTTAATGGGGGGTGGGGGCGGGATGTGGATATCTAGGGTGATTAGCTTATGGTTGGATCTGACCAACAAGGAGTTGACTTCAGGTGTGGAACTCTGGTCAATTATGTTGGTAATGACTAGGTCTAGGATATTGTTGCCCCTGGTGGGGGTGTGGATAAGTTGATCCAGGGCATTGGAATTTATGAATTCCAGAAAGTGCTGAGCGAAGGAATTGGTACATGAGTAGTTTTCCCACTTAATGGTGGGGTAGTTGAAATCGCCCAATATTAGGGTGTTTGCTTGAACCCTAATATTTTCCAGTAAATCAAGAAAAGAGGAGTGGGAATCCTGGGGCATGGTGGGGGATCTGTAGCAAGCTACAGTTTGGATTGCAGTTTTGCTCAGAGTTAGTTGCACTTGGATAACCTCAACTGCATTATGCTGAGCAACTAGCCTGGAGGTGTGGATATCCTTAATGAATATGGACACACCTCCACCTTTGGTGTTCCAGTCCAGGTTAGATGGCCGAAAAGTATGGTATGAGTTATAGCCTGGTAATGCAGGGGTTCTATCTGGAGCCTTGAACCAGGTCTCAGTCACTGCACAAACATCGATGTTCTCCATTTTAAGGAGTGCCTCGAGTGAGTGCATTTTGAGATTTATCTAGCATTGAGTAGCATTACCCTCAGTTTTTGCTTACCTGTTCCTGTTATGGTGGTGAATTTGTCATTTGAACCTTGCCTAAAAAAGGCACTATAGGGTTGGCAAGAGCCTTTGCCAGTATCCGGAATCCCAGAGGTGACAGGTGCAGGCCTCTCTGGCAAAGCATCGTGGTCTGTCGACCATGTCATCCCAGGCAGACAGATACTGGATCCCCTTAGAATGACACCAGAAGCTTAGCCAATTGTTGAAGTCAGTCATTTTGTCCTTGTACTGCAGTATCATTCTGGGCGATGGCAGGATGCTATTCAGGGCTAGGGTCATATCTGCCTGGGCTACAAGATCGGAGATTTCTTCCATGTCTCTTTTCATGTAATCCAGGGAGGTACGTCTCATGTTGTTCAAACCAACATGGACAATCACAGAGTCATTTTGTACTTGTTGTAGAGTGACCTGAGTGTGTGGGTTATGTGGCAGATCCTGGCGCCCGACAGGCAGCTAGCAGTGACCTTCTCCTTGTTTAGCCTGGTGAGTGGGACATCAGTGTGCCTGACTATAGAGTCACCTATAACTAGTGTTGGGTACGTTGTTTTGCCTTATGGGCTGTGGTTGAGTGGCACACTGAGTCTGTGGGCTATGTGTTATTTGGGTTGTGTTGGTGGTGGGAGGTTGCTTGCATTTCTGCTTTGGAGGTAACTGTTGCTTGAACAGATTATTATTGAGAGCCTCCGCAATTGTTTTTGTGTTTCTATGTGTGGATTTTGGTGGTGTAGGTTTAGTGGGACTATGTGATGAGTGTGGTGTAGTTCAAGTGTTTACCTTCTCCTTTTGACTATCAAGTTCAGTCTTGGTTGGAGAGAGCTTTACCTCCAGT